>NW_003852396.1:42092415-42167804 GCF_000181295.1 Otolemur garnettii
TTTGGCGGGTCCGGGCTGGGGATTCGAACCCGCCACCTTAGGTGTACATGGCTGGCGCCGTAGCCGGTTGAGCTATAGGCGCCGAGCCAATTCGGTGTGTCTTAAAGTAATAATTATTTATTCTCACCCAGGCATCTGTGTGAGTTTGCTGGGGGTTAGCTGATTCAGCTGAACTGGGCCACAATCTGTGCACTTTGCTTAGACTTGCTGCATTTGTCTCTTATCCTCCTTGTACCAGAGGCATAGAACTTTCTCAAAGGTTCACTTGCAAGGTTATAGAGAGGTCAGCCTAAAATTTTCTTTTCTACATCTTCTATGGTTGATGGCTTTTCCAATTCAGATCAATATATAAATATTACACACATATAACTGCTATGCACCTGGTTTAAAGTTTAGGCCTGAAAAATCAGGGATAAGTAAAACAGGTAGCATTATATCATTAAGAATACTCTTAAAAACACTGGTATTAGGATTTGAAATAAATTTGATCCATTGGATTTATACTCTTTAGGCAAAGTAATTTTGGGAATCCACAGAATATTTGCACAAGTGAAAAAGGATGTAAGTACTTGATCTTCATTGCAGCAATCTTTGCAATAGTGAAAAATTAGAAATCATCTGAATAGGAAACTGATTATATAAATGATGTTATAGGTATATATTTTAGCTATTAAAAATAATGTAGATCTGCATTGCTGACATGGGAGAACATCTATGACATTGTTTTAA
Source organism: Otolemur garnettii (assembly GCF_000181295.1). Taxonomy (NCBI): domain Eukaryota; kingdom Metazoa; phylum Chordata; class Mammalia; order Primates; family Galagidae; genus Otolemur; species Otolemur garnettii. Next base: position 42,093,145 of record NW_003852396.1, read on the forward strand.
AAAGCTAGTAAGTGGAAATAGCATAAACTCATTACTTATTTTTATAGCTCTAGAAATGATACATTTCTTAGCTCTGTCCACTGAAAAGTTCTAGAATCAATGACCATCCAGTAGTAATGAGCACCCTAGCACCTACATTGTGGCATTTAAATATCACTTTCCATTAAAAGGGTAAGGGCTTCTTTAATGACTGATTTTAAATCCAGGGCAGGAAATGGGTAAAATGGATTTAGTACAGCTTATGTAGCAAAAAAAGCAAGTAAACTGTTAAAAACTGTGTGGTTATGTTTAAAGAACTGAGAGTCAACCAAACTAAGGAGGTCCTGATGGCTGAAGATGGAAAAATTTGAATTTCAGTGAGAATAAAAACTGCAATCAATTTGTCAAAAGTATAAATCTACAGATTGACAATGATGCTACAAAAGAAAAAATTAACTGATTAATTAACATGGGAGGTTGCTAAGATACCAAATTGTTTTTCTAGAAATCAGTAATAAAAAGAACATTTATTCTGTCTTTTTTGTACACACCATGTTTCTAAGTCATCTAAGAGTTGATGGGGGAAGTTCTTTACAACAGAATTTTAGCTAGGAAATGCAGAAGGAATAATTGAATTAGAAAATCAGCCTTGGCTAGGTGCCTGTAGCTCAGCGGCTAGGGCAGCAGCCACATATACTGGAGCTGGCAGGTTCAAACCCAGCCAGGGCCAGCCAAACAACAATGACAACTACAACAACAAAAAATAGCTGGGCGTTGTGGCGGGCGCCTGTAGTCCCAGCTACTGGGGAGGCTGAGACAAGAGAATCATTTAGGCCCAAGAGTTTGAGGTTGCTGTGAGCTGTGATGCCACAGCACTCTATTGAGGGCGACGTAGGACATAGTGAGACTCTATCTCAAAAAAAAAAAAAAAAGAAGAAGAAGAAAAGAAAACCAGCCTTATGCAACCCCTCATGAATCAATGCATCTAACGACCATCGGTATTAAAAGGAGTAGATGTCAAGGAAACTATACAGCAGGGATATCAGCTGACCGACTGAAATCCACGGATCATCAGTCATGCTTGCCTCCTGGTATGATCAAAAAGGAAATGCTCAGTCCTACTTATAAAATTTTACACCCGAAACAACTGAATCTAAATTTAATCAAGAGTCCAGTTCTATTGAGGAGGTTAAAGGGAACTGGCAGAATAGAAAACATGTGAAATGATATTCTGAGTATACAATCAGCCAAATCCACACTGTGAGAAATTCTACAGGAAAACCCAGTTTTCATAATAAATTAATGAAAAATTAAAAGAAGAAAGGGAGATTAAACGACACTTAGGAGGCATATCAACCAGGTATGTACTTTATTTGGCTATCAATTCAAACAAACCAAAGAGAAGGAGAAAACCACATTTTTAGAACAATTAGGGAAGCTAGGAAACAGAATATTACAAGAGAGTGTTCTTTATGTTTTCAAAATATTTTTGCCTGATAGAAATACAGGGTCAAATACTATGGTGAAAAATATGATCTCTGGTATTTGCTGGATTATTTCAGAAAAGAAAATTTGGGGGCTGTAGGGAAAGAGGTAAATAAAACAAAATTGGCTCTTCCGCTTGTTTCTTGCCCGCTATGACATAAGGAAGTTGGGAGGGGTGAGGACAGGGATTCATTTGTTCAACACATTCCTGAGTCCACTGGCTGAGGAGCTAGAGGCGGAGAGATGAACAAGGAACACCCTGGGCCCTCACAGAGCTCACTGAGTAAGGAGCATGGAGGTGAGGGACAGGTGAGCAGAGAGATAATCACCACACAGCATGGGCGAGTGCTATGGCTTCCCTCGGAAAACAAACCAGGGCTCTAACCCAGACTCTGGAAGCCAGAGAGGCTGGGGCAGGTGATGGCTCAGTTGATATTTGAGGAACCAGTTGGAGTTTGTCAATGAAATGAGGGAGGGGTTAGAAATCTATAAGGGGGCCAATAAGTACAAGGTTCAGGGGAACAGACAGCACAAGCTGAGCTGAGAGGTGGACAGTGTGGTGAGAGGAGGCTGAGAGCTGGGTGGGCTGGCCCATGATGGGCTCCAGTGCCAGGGGATGGGGGGAAGCAGTTAGATTTGAGACATTTGGGTGAATGTCTAGACATCTAACCTCATTCATGTGCTGTGATTAATCTTTGGTGAACGATGACGGGGAAGGAGGAGCCGAGAATAACTCCCAGTTTTCCAGCTTGGGCATATGGAAAGGTGTGGATGGGTGGTGTGGAATAGGTCTTAGCAGGTGGAGGTAAGGGGGGGTGTGAAATTTGACTTGGAATGTGTGGAGTTGAGGTGTGTGTGGGGTCTTACCTGATGAGGGGACCGGGGAGCCATGGACAGGGATTCAGCTGCTCAAAGAAGAGCGAGGAGCATGAAGATAAGAGGATGGGGTTGCAGTGCTGCAGAAGACATGTTTAAACAGTAGACAGAAGAAGCGGGGTTCACAAAGACACAGAACAAAGCAGGAAAAAAGAAAGAAAAGGTGACATCATGGAAACCATAGTAGGGGCATGGGTTTCAGGACAAGGTGGCCACTTGGACTTAGCAAGTATGGCAATTTGTAAATATAACCTGGAGAAAGACGTGTCAGTGGGTGGTAGGAGTGAGTGGCTCTGACAGTGGCTTGAGGAGTGAGTGGCAAGTGGAAAGTTGGTGACAGCAAGTAATGAGAATTCATCTGAGGAGTTCGGTGTCATGGGGGTGGAGAATTGAGTGTAGCTGTAGAAGGATGAAGGACCGAGAAAGAGTCCTTTCGCCCACTGGAGAAGGTCCCAATATCTTAGCACCGCCCTGCACACCACCTCTTACCTTACAGCCTCATCTCCTGCCTCTCCCCTCCCCCGGCCTCACTGAACCACGCGAGGCTTCCTACACAGGCTGTGCTGCCCACACCACTCTCCCTTTGTACACGTTGTCCCTCCATCTCGAATGTCTGACCCTTCTTCCTATCCTTGCAAGAACCCCTATTTATTCTTTATGAATTAGTTCAAATATAACTCTTCTATAAATCCTTTCTCAAGTGTCCCAGCCATTTAGGGAGCCAATATTTATTCAACACCTACTGTGTGCCAGGCTCTGAGCAAGGTACATATTCACCTGTCCCTCCCCTGTCATCCCATCCACTCCTCCTGGGCCTGCCAGCAGAGCTGAGACGGGCTCAGTGGCAAGGCCCCTAGACTGGGCTTACTAATCACCAAACGTGAGAGTCGGGCTCCACCGGAATGTCGTCAACAGGAAGCACTGGGCAGGTTTCTTCCCATTTCCTCGCCTTAACCCCAACCTCAGCAGCTTCTGCAGCTATGAACAACAAAGGACACTCAGTGTGTGATCCTCACTGGTTCGCGAAGCATATTCTATTTTGTGATCAGCTGTTATTGTAGCACATGGTTCATATTTTGACTTCTGGGTAGCTGAGCACATGGTCCTGTCTCTATCTGGACACTGGATGATTTTCCACCAGGAGTCATTTGTTTTGCTATAAGCAGAATGGAAATAACTGAGAGAATCTCTTTGGGGACTTTCCTCTTGGGGTAGAGATTATGTATTAGTGGCATGAGCACCCAATTAGGGGCCAATATTTAGTAAACAAACGTTTCTTGAGATGAGCACTGTGGCAGGTTAGGAGCGAGGCACTGGAGTGCAAAGACGAACGTGGTCCCTGCCCTCTGGACTGTCAGAGCTTCTGTTTGACCAGCAACAGAGCTCTTTTCCTTGTCTTCATCTCAGACTTGCCACTCTCATTCATCTTTCTGTGTCAGCTAAGCTTCTTTTCTCTGGAAAGCCTCTGATGGGCCCCAGCAGGTACAGCAAGTTATTTTTTCAACACCATCTTTTCCTTCTTCTTTATGAATAAACTCTGGATATAGGGCACATTCTGGGTGGCATTATATACGTAGCTGATATATTTAATTTCTCAATCTTCTTTGCACTTAGGGGTGACCATTGAAATGTAAGAAGACGAAGTTGATCAAAGTTTTTGGTAAAGTGCCTTGAAAAGAGATGACTCAGCTGAGCAGTTCCCCCTATTTACTCTCACTCATTTTCTTACTTTTAATATATGATGGCTGGAGCTTTCACAGCTATCGTGAATCATGAGGCAATCTTGATGATGTAAGACACATCATCAGAGAAAAAAGAGAGAGGGAGGCTTTGGACCTTGAAACTACTTTAAAAGTCCTGCAATCTTGATGATGTAAGACACATCGCAGAGAAAAAAGAGAGAGGGAGGCTTTGGACCTTGAAACTACTTTAAAAGTCCTGACCTATCTACCTTTGGATTTCTCTGTGGCAGAGAAACAAACCTGACATTAAGTCACCTTTAGTTTACATTGCCTGTCCTATGCAATTGAAGCTAATCCTAACCAATATAACACAGAGTATTCTATCCCTCCACCTTGGGCCTTATCATGATTGATTTTTTTCATTGCACTTACCACTATCTAACATGTTTATTGGTCTGTGTCTCCCATTAGAATGTAAACTCCATGGGGATAGTGATTTCTCATGGCATGCAGTATAATGTCAGTAAAAACATAGCACGTGTTGTTATTGCTATACACACACAGCACATTTCTTCGCACGCCTTCCGTCACAATCCCAGTCATATGCATACCCACATGTTTAACCTCTGCCTTCCTAGCAGTCTCTATGCTCCACAGTGACAGGGAACGTGTATATCTCACTCTCTGTTGTATCACCAGCATCTAGCTAATGCCAGCACGTAAGTGACCGATAAAAATGCAACAAGGTCAGGGTGGGAGGTGAGAACTGGAATATGTCTCCCAGAGAGCTGGAGGAAATAAAGAGGTTCTCTTAGGGAGATTCTGGGTTGGAAACCAGCCAAGTTTCTGGAAGAGATGGAGTGAGAAAGATGGCAGATGCTTAATGGCATCTTTCCATGTATCCAGCTCCCCAGCTGGTGAAGTTGCTAACTGCATGAAATTCCCGAACTTATTGGATTAAATTTTGAAAATATTGAAGACACACACTTACGGGGGCCATGTGTTGGAACTAGAACAGCTTGTGGGAACACAGGAGAGGGACTAGATAGAAATGGGACTCTGGTCTCAGCCTCTTCATTCGTAAAATGAGGATAAAGATGACAACTAGTCACTGGCTTGTTGGAAGCATCAGGTGAATGCGTGAAGTGATCTGAGAAGTGCCCGTTACAGAGCATGTGCCACCTGACTGCTGTGACGTGTGTGAGAGGGCATCTGCACAGGGCTGCAGAGCTGCAGAGACCAGGGTCACTCATGCCCCCCAGAAGGATTTGGGAAAGGAGAGGAGATGGAACCTAAAAGGCACATGGGAGCCTGTCACATGACAAATAGGAGGAACGGCATTCCCAGCAAGGGGAACAGAGTGTGCTAAAGCTTGAAGAAATGAAGGCCGCTGCGTGTTAGGGGATGGTGAGGAGCTGAACCATCAGGTTTGCCTGGAAGAGGTGAAGATATAAGTGTGACAGTTGAGGACAAAAGCTAAAGATCTGAGAACTGAAGGAGTGGCAGCGTCACTGGATCCGACCCGTCAAGAGACAGCTGCGGTGAGCGTGTGTGGAGGAGGAAACCACGTGCAGAAAGACCCAGGAGAAGGGAAGCAATCAGCTGGGGCCAGGGCTAGGGCGGCATTTGTAAACACGGAGAGTGAGAAACAGATGTGAGCGGCGTTCCTGAGCTGGAATGGACAGAATCTGATGCCTGGATGTGGGAGGTGAGGAAATGAGAATTGAGGAGGAGTAAAAGACAACAAATACCGTTCATTTAGACAGGGTTCAGGGAGGGGAGTGGATTTAGACTTACAGGTTGTTTTTAGGCAAAAGGCCTAGAAGTGATTAGGCTTAAATTGGGCTTTGAGTATGCTGGATGAGAGATGCTTTTCAGCCGTCTAATGAGGCAGAAGTTTGCAGAAGCAGCTACAACAACGAGTCTGGAGTCTGGAAAGGGAAAGGGAAGCACGATACTGATTGGGGGACCAGAGACATGTAAATGGTGACTAAGCCTGCGGAATTGGGAGCCAGGAAGTGTGTACCACGAGAAGAGGAGGCCATGCCACGCCTCCCACACAGGGCTGGGTCTCTGAATTTGGCTCATTCACTGAAATCTACTTCCAGAATGGGAATGTGGAACTTGGCAAGAGGTTTTTTTTTTTTTTTTTTTTTTTTTACTTTCAGTATTTGAAGGGAAAGAACAGGTCTGCGTTTTGGGTATGAGAAGTCCAGGAACCAAGCTGCTTAGTACCTGGTAGGGGATGGTGAGGAGTTGAAGCATCAGGTTTGGGAAGGGAATGAAAGGGAAGGAAAAGCAATACATAATCATTATTATAATATATTTGAGAACTGAATATACTTATGAACACCTGGCATTTATGAACCATCCTTTCTCCACAAAACTGGAATCTCTGCCCAGACACCATGAATCTTCGCGGGAAGTTTGGAAGGTCTGTAAGAGGCAGAGAAAATTATACTAACTTGTGGCACACACAAACAACAGGGTCGTCAAAAGACTAGAATTCTCTCTGGGTACAGAGGACAGAGAGTCCCTCATTCTAAGCCCCCTCCTTGTGGCCAGCTGATCTGACAACACAATTATATGCAGTCCTGGTGCTGCCAAGTCCTCAAGCTCAAGTCCTATCCCAAATCAGCCCAGGTGTAGGGACTGTGTATGTTGCCAAAGAGGACTCAATCGCAACAAGGCATCCCTGATGGAGAAAGTATAAAATTTAAATCAGAAAAACCTAAGTTCAAGGGCTACAGCTGCTATGTGATAGCTGTGGGGTGCTGGCCTACTTGTTTTATATCTCTGGGCCTCAGTTTCCCCAACTTCAAAATGAAGATAATGTTACCTCCCTCAGGGTTCTATGAAGATGCATTTAGTCGACAAATTTTTATTGAGCATCTACTATGTGCCAAACATTGTCCTAATCTGTTGGGATATATTATGAAACAAAAACAGATATCCTTGCCTTCAGGCCCCTACCTTCCATGGAGGTAAGGATGGGAGGGAAGGAAAGATAGAAGATAAATATTGAAATAATGTACCAAACTGTCTGCTGTGTTAGAAGGATACGTGAGAGCACCAGGGCAAGGAGAGATCAGGGGTGTCTGGCACCAAGCCCCCGCCTTGCTGGCACACAGTAGGCACTCCCAGAATTGGTGCCACTGTTGCTGTAATTAAGGAGCGAATGAAGAGCCTGAGGCAGCATGACAGGCTGCAAATTTTTGTGAAAATGTGTCTATCTCTGAAACTTCAATCAGGAGTAAGCAGAAAAGTTGCCAGGGAAGGATAAGGGTAGAAGATTACAAAGTGAAAAAAATAGCCCTGAAATGCTTTTAAGTGATGTGTAATCAGCTGCATCTATTCTAATGACCACCAATTAAGCTGTCTCATGCAAGCTTCCAGAGAAAATCACTTGCCCAAACAGGTAGACTGTAAAATGCACATTATAAGACCTGCAGCATTAAACTGAGCTTTTTTTTTTTTTTTTTTTAAACCATAACTCAGGGAGCAGTTTAGCAAATTTAGCTTATTTTCTTCTAACAGGCATCCTCCACCAGGGGCCATTTATTTTTAGCTATATGTTTATTTACAGAGTGGGGATCGTGCTAATGACATTTCCTCTATGCTCCATTCATGGTGCTGTCTTCAGTCAGCATAAAGAGCTGTGCTCAGAGGTGTAGGTCATTCCTTTATTAGTTTGGCCAGTGAACACTTATCCAAGTAATGATAAAAAGGAAAGTTAGAACTTCCTCAGCGTAGACCTGTTACCATGTTGCTAATGACTAATTTAATTTTCTCAACAACCCCTAGAGGTAGATATCTTTTAAGCAGGGAAACTAAAGCTTAGAGAGATTAAGTAACTTCTTACATTCAAATAGGTCGTCGAGAGGTGAAGTCAAGGTTTGAACCCAGGTCTGACCGGCTGCTGAGCACTCCTATTTGACTATCGTCTATGACAGACCTCATTGTCATATATGAACAGAAGTAAAGATGTGGCTCTGGCCGTGGAGGGATGATGATATTCAATGGGGGACACATACAAGTAAACAAATAATTGTGACAATATGGCAAGTGCTAAACTATATATGATAGATATGCTCTGAGAACCCACAAAAAATAACCACCTGCTTAGATGGGCTGTGTTGGTGACTATTTTCCAGAAGTGATATTTAAGGTGGGTGTTGATGGATGAGTAGGAGTTTCTCTGGAAGCAAACGGCAGGTCATGAATGCAAGAGCGCATTGCGCAAGTTTCTCTGGTTCTAAAGCCCATGCTCTGAACACTGCACTAAACTACATTCATATCACGATTAGTCAGATGTTCCCTGAGTGTTCCTTTGTACACTCAGATATTTGAGGGAGACAAAAAGGTAAAAAAGGAAACTGACTTCAGAGCAATAATCAGCCCAGAGAATTCAGTCTTACCAACACATATTCTCCTGGGAGATTTTTCCCTTGAAGATTTCAAAATGAGTCATTTATCTGAACTGTGCCCAACGTGACAAAGCTGCTCGGATGGGCAGAGTGCACACAGCCCCAGGCACGTGGCTGTATACCCCAGGAACTGTTCACAAAGGGCTCCAACTCTGAAGCTTCTGAGCAGGTACCTGGTAAACTCTAGGCACAGAAAGTTAGCAAGCTTAAAGCAACGTTGATGCAGAAATCTTGGAACATGTGGTCAACGGGAACATGGTGAAATTCACCTTGTGATTGGACTTGGAGTTGCATGGGATAAAAATGATTGCAGTGGGGACTGTTTAGCCTTGTCTTCCTAAGGGGCTGACTTAGTACGGAAGAGTTTTTCTGTCTATGAGAAATGTATGTGTATTTGCATTCCCCTTGAATCTTACCCATCACCTAGCAGAAATAGGCTCCACCATGGACATTCCTGTACAAAGGGCTATAATCAAAATGAAAGTCTTACGTAAACCTTGTTGCAGTCGGCTTAGATTTGAAAGCTGAACAAGCAAAACATAACATCTAACATGGACTTGGAAACATGGTTAGGTTTCAATGAACGTTTGCTGAGTTAAATAAATTAAATATTAAATAAATAAAAAAAAAGAATAAATTCATTCAATTTTCCCTTGGTGTATATCTATGGCTTATCTCTGATTAATAGATTGACTTACCTTAGAATACTCCAAACCTTTAGACAAAGCTTCATGTCCTTAACCAGTAACAAATCAAAGAATCTTTAAACTATATTTCTCCCCCCTCTTTGAGATGCTCTCCTTTTGGGGGCCAAACCAATGTATGCCTTCCACATATGGATTTATGACTTTCTGTGTAATTCCTGTCTCTCTGAAATGTAGGAAACCAACGTGTAACCCAACTGCGGGGAGACCACTTGCTCAAGGCTCCTTGGGTGTGACTCTGGGCCGTGGTCACTCATACTCGCTCAGAATAAAACTCTTTAAATTATTTTACAGCCTTTGGGTTCTTTTCTGTGAACATCAGCAAAAATAGAACCTTGTATCCTACTATACATGTATATAGCATCCTGTTCTTTTGATTTAAACTATTTCTTGTACATATTTCTCTGATAAGCTGTATAGAATTCCCTCATTCTTATAAATGGCTGACTGTATTCCATGACATAAACACAGCATTTTTTATTGACATCTTAAAATTATGAAATATTTTTAAAAAACCCAGAAAAATACAGAATATATAGCATGCATCCATACACCTAACATTTGATGTTAACATTTTGACATGTGAGTCTTGGGTTTAATAGATGTTAGCATTTGACGTATTAATTTCAAATCTTTTTGTTTCGGATTTAAAGACAATGAATAGTTCAGATTCAGGTAAGCCCCTGCTCCCGTCTCTCTCCCTCTTTTCCTTATTCCTTCCATCCTTCTCCAGATCTTGAAAACTACCCTGAAGTTGCTGTGCATGGTTTCTGGGCGTGATTTTGTACTTTCTAATATGTGTTTGCTTCTGTAAAGAATAGTAATACAGCTTTATTCTAAAACTCCCATACGTTGCGTCACACAGTTCCATATCCTTTTGTAACCTGTTCTTTTCACTCAATATTACATTTTTGATGTTTATCCATCTTTCAAAGAAAAGAAGTCCTCTATCAATGACCACTTTAATTCCATTTTTAATCTGTAGTGTTTCAAAATGAACATAGGGTGGCTTAACATGAATACAACTTCAGGGCATAGCCTCTCTTTAACTATGTGCCATCCATGAACTTTGGCAGGAGAGACACGTGTTTATTTCCTGAGCTTACTACTAGAACACCGGCCTTGATATTACTCAGAGACACCTGCGGCAGCTGCCCCATGCAAGCAGGGGTTGTGTAATGCTGCATTCTGCTCAGAGTGCCCTAGAAGCTGCCTTGTCATCACATCAGCTCAGAAGAGGAACAAAGCTGTGAATGAGAAGCGCAGAGCAGGGCCTGGGCGGTTTCTTCTGGGCTGGGTGTTGATGGAGCTACTGGCAGGGGTTGCTCTACTCTTAATCTTTGCCCTTTTCTACTTAATTGCCCGACTCTGGAGCAGACCAGCCAGTTCCTACATCAAACACTTAACTCTCCGTCTTCAAGACCTTTCTTCTTCTTTTCCTCCTCCTCCTGGTTTTCTTTTCAATGTATACCCAGCACCTTTCAGCTTTAAAGAAAAACTTCTGAATGCTTTCAGTCTCAAACAAAGCTTTATAGATTTGTTGGCAGGAAATCCAGAATGGAATTTGCCATTAAATGGTAGGAAAGCAACTCTTCAAACATCACGTACCGAACAATCAAACACTTTTAAATGTCAATCTCCAAGAAAAGCATGCATTGTCCCTGGAGAGGCCACAGACGCACTAACCTTCTTAGAAGGAGAACTTTCCACAATCCGTCAAAATAAAGCATCCTGATAGCACATTTCAACTCAAGTAGCTTCTTAATGAGTTTTTCTCCTCTTAGAGAAAAGCACTAGAATTTTTATTATTAATTGCAAAAGAAGTTTGTCATGATGACAAAGTCAGGTAGAAAGTTCAGTTTTGTTCCAACACTCATACCCTCAGCTTCTGGAATGTAATAGCTATATTTATTGAGCACTTATCGTGTGTTGGAGACTGTTAACGCAATTATTGCCACTCTCTCTACCTCCCAGGTAAGGGAAGTGGGGCATAGCAAAGCTAATGAACATGTCAAGCTTCCAGGGCTTCCGAAAGAGGGAAACAGGTCTTAAGCTTAAAGGAGTAGAGCTTGGAAGCCCATATTCCAAAGTTACTGTATTGATTTAATGAATTCTAAAAAAGCTTCCAACTTTTCATGGTGATTGCACCCACGTGGGGTGCAGAGACTTAGTCTCTCAACACACTCATGAATGCGGTGTTAGCATCCCTGACTTAATTATGTACAGGCAGAGGCTTCCAGGGCTCACCTTGGACAGACAGTACGTGGTTTGTTTACGATCTGAGCCCAGGAGTAGATCTACTCTCAATCTTTGCCCTTTCCCTACTTCTCTTAGTTGCCCGACTCTGGAGCAGACCAGCCAATTCCTACATCAAACACTCTCCATCTACAAGACCTTTCTTGTAGGGCCCAATAATGAAAGAGGTGGAAAGAGGTAGCCCACCCTGCCCTAGAAAAGGATTGAGCTCGTAGTAATGTGATTTTCAGGTCTTCTCCCTCTTTCTAATGCAAGGGACATGCTTATGTTGAAGGGGACAAAGTCTGCCTCTGAGAGTTTGTAAACGTGTTTAAATAAGGAAAGTATTAATGTATGACCCAAATGTAAGAACCTGCAAATAAATCAAAATGTCTGGCTCGGCGCCTGTGGCTCAAGTGGCTGGGGCGCCAGCCACATACACCTAAGGTGGTGGGTTTGAATCCAGCCCCGGCCGCCAGGCAACAATGATGGCTACAACCAAAAAAAAAAAAAAAAATGGCCGGGCCTTGTGGGCGCCTGTGGTCCCAGCTACTTGGGAGGCGGAGGCAGGAGACTCGCTTGAGCCCAGGCATTGGAGGTTGCTGTGAGCTGCGATGCCACAGTACTCTACCCAGGGGGACAGCTTGAGGCTCTGTCTCAAGGAAAAAAAAAATCAAAATGTCTTGTTATGAAAGGTAATAAGAGACCCGCTGGCAGAGAAGACCCTGTGTGACCTGAGGATTTCCCCACTGCTCCAGGACTTAGCTCTGTCACTTAGCTCACAGAAGTGAGCATGGCACATTGGGGTAGAAAGAGGAGAGATCTACAAGGATATGCAAAAGACCCTGCTCCTGCCTGAAGCCCACTCTCCTAGCAAGGCTGGTCTTCGTTTCTCTGTTGTGGATATTCTTTAGAATTTTCTCACAAATCCCAAGCATTCAAGTTTGGAGTTCTCCCAGTGAGTTATCTGGTGCATGAGCCCAAGTTATGTAAGGTTGTGACAAAACAGAAGAAAGAGACTGCGGGAAACTAGGTGACTGGGTGTGACGCAACCTGCAACCGGTGTGGGAGCTGCTGGCCTTTGGTGGCGGGCTGGGCTCCCACGCAGGTGAGGAGGGCGGCAAAGTGCCCCCCTTTGTTTCCTTCAGGCTCCGGGGCAGTTGTCAAGGGAACTACATTCTGATCCACCCGACCTGTGGGGAAGGCCCTGACCCCTGGTAAGGACTGGGGTGAACTCTGCCAGGAGGAGGCTCCCGAGGCAGCGGGTGGGGCAGCAGAGGACAGGCCACAGCAGCCTCTGTCAACAAGCGAGGGGAGCGGATGTGTCATTTGTTGTTTCAGTCTCCAGGGCTGGCTCAGAATTCAGGAGGAGAAACTCAGAAGGAGGGGCGGTAGAGGAAAGAATTTGTTCCAGAGCTGGCTAGGAAACAGCGCTAGAAATGCAAACAGAGGGAGTTCTTGCAATCAAGAGTGCCTTCCTCCCTTTCAAAGGTGTATGCCATATATCCACAATACAAAGACTAGGAGAAAATCAGGCCCAGGCAGCTATCCCACCGGGGCCCCAAAGCCCTCAGGTGCACTCAGGTCTCTTCAACTCCAACACCAGTTCCTTGTTCCAGGCACCTGGGAGTAGAGAGCCTAGGAGTACACTCCACACGCACTCTCTGAGGTGCTGGCGCTAGCAGAGAGTTATACTCCATGTTTTTTTGTTTATCCCGCATGAAATCGTTGAATACAAACTACTCTTGAATTCAAGCAGAGAAGTCTCTGCGAGGGCTTGAAGCAGACTGAGAGCAAAAGCGAGGGGATTGGACAGCACACGAAAGCTGAGCCGACCCCTTTCTAAAATTCTAGCTTTGCCAAGTTAGATGTAAGTCTCCCTATTCCCACGGAGCTGCATGGTGGAAAGAGTTTTGAAACAAACTCATTCAAAACTCTTTCCTTCTTTGGGAGGTGAGGGTTTCTACTTGTAAAAATCTAACACATAAAGCAAAAAATCCAATTGCTATTCAATTATGAAGTCAAACTTTTCAGGAATTGAAGAGGTTTTTAACCTCGGTACTTGGTGGGTTTGGTTTGAGAAAACTCCCAGTTCTTATAAGGAGGACAGGAACGCTCTTAAGGAGACCCTTTTAGGACTCCAGAAGTGTCCAGCAAGACCATGTCTTGGAGACAGTGTTAGTGCTACCTGGCCCCAGGCTGTGTTTTGTAACTGTTTGCAGGGCTGTGAGCTTACAGAGGAGGAGGCCGTTCATGGGGTAAGGCCAGGACAGTTCACACTTTAATGCCACTATGCCAGTGAGTTCTATCAAGGGCAGGGAGAGCATTTTTTGCTTATCTCTCTATCTCCTTATCGCAAGAGGGTGCCTAGTTGGGACTTAGGTGATTGTTCCTAAGTGAGTGAAAAAATGTTCTTAATCTGACTTTCTTAATTTCACCAGCTTGGTTACTGTATCCTGCAAAGGATTGGGGCAACAGCTTGAGGGTCTCTCCACTTCAGTCTGTTTCAGCATGGTCAGGAGTGAGATGGTCCCCTGTGAAGCACACAGCATGGCCTTGAAGAACAATCAGGGCCAGAAAACCTGGAGCTGATCAAATGTGTAAAACCAACTTCTAGCTTGCAGGGGAGAGAGAACAAGTTAAATCTCACCTCAAGGAAACAAATACACTAACTCAGAACCGTGGGACCTTCTACAGGTCAGTGGCTCTGCTTCTCGCCGAAGCATTGGTATTAAAAAAAAAACAAGGAGGGGGCCTGGGAAGGAGAAATTGCACCGTGTAAAAAGACTTAAGGGACATAACAACCAAATGCAGGGTGTGGAACTGGAATGGTGATTCAAACATACCAACTCCTGAAGGAAGGAAGGAAGGGAGGGAGGGAGAGGAAAAGAAAAAAATAAGACCATCAGGGAAATTTGAATATGAATTTAGAATGAGGTGATACCAAGAGATGGCTGTCAACTTTGTCAGGTGTAAAAATGGTCCCATGCTTGGGTTTAAAAATACCCACGTTTATACACTATTGGTGGGACTGCAACCTAATATAGCCTCTTTGGAAAGAAGCATGGAGAATCCTCAAAGAACTCAAAAATAGACCTTCCATTTGAACCCTGTAATCTCATTACTAGGCATCTACTCAGAAAACAAAAATTATTTTATCATAAGGACATTTGCACTAGATTGTTTATTGCAGCCCAATTTATAATTGCCAAGATGTGGAAACAACCTAAGTGCCCACCAACCCAGGGATGGATTAACAAGCTGTGGTATATGTACACCATGAAATACTAGTCAGCCTCTAAAAAAGATGGAGACTTTACATCTTTTGTATTAACCTGGATGGAGTTAAAATATATTCTTAGTAAAGTATCACAAGAATGAAAAAGCAAGTATCCAATGTATGTAATGCTAATATGAAGCCAGTAGATGAATTAATTTATGCCCACACAAAAGAAAAACTCGATTCAATTCAAGTTGGGGGGAGAGGAGAGGAGGGAGGGGGATTGGTGTGCCCTCACTTAATGGGCACAATATAAGGGTATATGCCACACCACCTGGGTGTGGGACACAGCTACAACAGGGACTCTACCTAACAAATGCAAACATTGTAACCCAATTGTTCGTATCCTCACATTAATCTGAAATTTAAAAAAAGAGATGTTAAAAAAAATACCCATTTTTTAAAAGATGCAAATAGAAATGGGGAATGAAATGACCGGAAATTAGAGCATTGCATTAAAAAGAAATATAGATGGCTTTCCAATTTGGTCCCTGCAGAATGGCTCCCGCAAGAAGGGTGTCGAGAAGAAGAAGGGCCGGTCTGCTATCAACGAGGTGGTGACTAGAGAATACACTATCAATATTCACAAGCGCATCCATGGAGTGGGCTTCAAGAAGCGTGCCCCTCGAGTACTCAAAGAGATCCGGAAATTTGCCATGAAAGAGATGGGAACTCCAGATGTGCGCATTGATATCAGGCTTAACAAAGCTGTCTGGGCCAAAGGCATAAGGAATGTCCCACACCGTATCCGTGTGCGGTTATCTAGAAAACGCAATGAAGATGAAGATTCACCAAACAAGCTCTATACTTTGGTTACCTATGTACCTGTTACCACTTTCAAAAATCTACAGACAGTCAACGTGCATGAGAACTAACTGGTGATTGTCAGACACATAAAATAAAATTTTAAAATCACACACACACACAAAAAAGAAATATAGATGAAGTCAAAGTGGGAAAATCTTGCTAATTGTTGGATATATAGGTTTATTATAAATTTCTCTAGTATATTATCATTGACATTTTTCAGTATAAAAATTTTGAAAAAAAAGAAAGGATAGGAAATATAAAGCCAACAATTTGGTTGTTCCCCTGATCTGGGTTACTCTTCCTTTTCTCACCCCAATAAAATTTGGGCATCTCCAATGCCATTGCTATTGTACCCTAATGGGATGATGAATTTCATTTGCTTAGAGTGATAATTTATGAATCTTTAAGACCATCCCTCGATTGTTTTACATATAGTAGACTCTCCATAGTTGACCACCTCCCTACAATGACCACCTCCTTAAGTTGATCTAATTTTCAAAGACCAGACATGCACCTCATGTACAAATCAGTATAGCAGGCCTAGTTCCTTATGTTGACCACCTCCATATGGTGACCTGTGTGTTACACTCCTTTGGATGGTCAACTTACAGAGGTTCTACTATATTTTCAATCGGCTCTGAAAATACCCAAAAAACAGAGACGGAAATCTCCTAACTCAAGTCAGGGCAGATGGGAAGAGGAGGAAGAGGAGCAGTTTGGGGTGGAGGAAGGAGCAGAATGCCCCGCTCTTTACTCTGTGCGGCTTACAAAGGTTCCTCTGGGCAATGTCTTGAAGACTTGCATATAAACCAGTCTCAGAGAGGAGAAATAACAGCAACAATAACAAAAGACAAAACTCAGACCAGGTAGCTGTGAGGTAGTGAAAAGCCCCTGACTCTCAGTGAGCTACTGGCTTGGGGCTGTGCCCTGCCCGACAGCAGCTGGCTAACTTAACCTCCCCTGCTTCAGTTCCTTCCCCCACCAAGCTGAGATGACACCATCCACTTCCAGTGCCGCTGTGAGGCAGCAAGGCGATGACACAAGTGAAAACCCTCAACACCCGGCTGGATACTTACAGCTACTCTGAGAAGAATTGGATCTGAATTTAGAAAACAAATATTTATTGAGCATCTACTATGTGCCAGGCATTGGTATATGTAGAAAGAGCATAAGAATTGATAAAATAAGGTTATTGCCTTTAAATAGCTCTTTATGTTTACATGCACTTGGGTGTGGGAGCAGAACAAGCAAAGGTATAGAAATAAACTAAAAAATAAAGTAACATTCGTTGAGACCCTGAGGTGATAGGCACTCTGCTCCGTTTTACCTATGTTAGCTCATTCTGTCTTCACAAGAACACTGCAAGGCATCATCCACTTTATAGAGGAAGAAACAGGCTCAGAGCAGCTCACTCTACCTGCCAAAGTCATATAGCTAGCGTGGGGTAGACTTAGGCTATGAAATCTCCTCAGATCTCCCCTGCAGTTAGAGGCCAGCTGACACCACAGTCAAGGCATGGGTCTGTCCTCATCAGTGTCTATCCTGCTGCTATCCCTCTGATGAGACAGAGACAGTGTGCTTCTAGGAGTCTGGATCCCAAAAATTCTCTTGGGCCTTGCCATGTGGGTTTTTCTCTTAACTCCTGCATCTCCAGCTGGGCCTTTTCCAGGAAGTCCTTCTCATCAGCATTCAACACTCCAGCTCATCTACAGAGAAATCCTCCAGCCCCTCCAGACCTCTGTAGTGCTCATTCTATTTCCCTTCACGTGGAAGTGCCATGAAAGAGTTGCCCACACTATGGATATATCCTCCTACATCCTCACTTCCCTGGCCTCGGAGCCAGGCTGGTGTGTTTTCTGACTATCCTCCAATAAAATTGCTATGCCAAGGTTACAAGGTCACTTGTGCTTCCCCATCCATCTTCCTGTGTGTGTGTGTTTTATTTATTTTTTAAAATTGCTCTTTCTACAGATATATTCCATTGCTAAATATTGTTCCTACGCAAATATTTTAACTAAAGAACAGCAGACTTTAAAAACCATCTCGGGCTGGGTGTAGTGGCTCATCCCTTCCCAACCCTCATTTTAGGAAGCTGAGATGGGAAGATCACCTGAGGCTCGGCGTTCGAGACCAGTCAAGGCAACTTAGTGAGATCCGGTCTCTGTACAAAATAAAAAAATCAGCCAGATCCTGTCAAAATACAATACAATACAATACAATACAATACAATACAATACAATACCATCTTTACGGACATACAATTTACACACTATAAAATTCACCCATTTAAAATGTACAATTCAATAGCTTTTCATATATTCACAGAATTGTGTCACTGTCAACAAAATCTTAGTTTAGAATGTTTTTATCACCCCGTTTTAAACCCTTTTCCCACTAGCAATCACTCCCCTTCTCCCCTAGTCCTACATCAGCGCTAATCTACTTTCTTTGTTCCAAACATTTCATATAAATGGAATCGTATAACTTGTGGTCATTGGGGATGGGCTTCTTTCACTTAGCATAATGTTTTCAAGGGTCATTCATCTTGTAGCAGGTGTCAGTATCACGTTCTTTTCTGTGGTCAAATAATCCATACCCATGGCATGAATACCCCGAGCTTTGTTTATCCAGTTTTCAGTCAACAAACATTTGCCTATTATCCACTTTGGGGTTATTCTAAGTAATGCTGCTATGAATATTCTTGGACAAGTTTTTTGTGCATGAAAAAGCTTTCCATTTCTTGTGGGTATATATGTAGGAACAGAATCTCTGAGTCACACAGTAAGTCCATGTTTAAAAGTTGAACTGCCAGACTGTTTTGCAACATGGCCCAGCAGTGTATGAGGCTTTCGGTTTCTGCATATTTTCTCTAACACTTGTTATTCTCTGGTTTTGGTCTTTTGTCTTAATCCATAGTTTGTCTTTTTTTTTTTTTTTTTTTTTTGAGACAGAGCCTCAAGCTGTCCCCCTGGGCAGAGTGCCATGGCTTCACTGCTCACAGCAATCTCCATCTCCTGGGCTCAAGCGAGTCTCCTGCCTCAGCCTCCCAAGCAGCTGGGACCACAGGCGCCCGCCACAACACCTGGCTATTTTTTGGTTGCAGCCAGTACTGTTGTTTGGCGGGCCTGGGCTGGATTCGAACCCGCCAGCCTAGGTGTATGTGGCTGGCGCCTTAGCCGCTTGAGCCACAGGCGCCGAGCCCCATAGTTTGTCTTTTATGAAATTAACATTTTTGGAGAATACGACCCCTCTCCCCTTGGTGTTAATACATTAGATTTATCTGGTGCCTCTTCATGACTACATTTGGGTTGTACATTCCTGGCCAGTACACAGTACAGATTCTGCTCAGGAAGTCACATCTCAAGGTGCATGATGTCCATCTGTGCCTCTGGGGGATATAAATTTTCATCACCCAGTTGACGTGTTTTTCAATTTCTCCGTGGTCCGTAGGGAAACATTAAAGATGGTTCAAAATATATTGCTCTTAATCAAAATTTCTCCTTAGATGTAGCTTTCCATGATGGTTCCTGCTTAATTCTATCTTTACTGTGATGTTTGAAGAATGTACCTTTCCTACCTAGAGCCCTCCCTCCACACTTACCAGCTGGCCCTTGGCATTTTACTGTAAGCAAGAGCTCTTTCTTTTCCTTCATTTGTTTGTTTATTCATTATTGGAGAGGATTCATGATTTCCTGGGTTTTCCAATGATTTATAATTCATTACTGTACTTCATTGATTTGGCTGGTGGGAATCCCTTTAATTTGGCTTCCTGTTCTTGTGATCTGTCCCAATCTCTCTCTCTCTCTCTGTGTCCTTATTTTCAGACACACTAAAATATGTTATCATAGGTTCATCTTGACCCTACCTCACTTCAAGCATTTCTAAGAAGGCTGGTTCCTTTTAGTGGGGAATGGTATTAGAGACCAAGACCTGGGTGTAAGGTGTGCTCATTGCTGCTGGGTGGTTTTTCTTCTTTAGCCTGTCAGTAGACAGAGCTAGGGAATGTATAGATGTGTATAAACAGAGAAGCATACATTTTACACATAAGTATGCATATTCACACACATACATGTGCTTTTGAGTGGATGTTGATATCTCCATTTTTGCGCCCCTGGGATTCTTTCTCGCCTTCTTCCAATTTATATTTGCATGTCCCTTCTTCCATCGTGAAACCCTGGATCTCAGCATGATCAGTACGATTGCTCATTTCTCACTTCTATAAGACATACACAGTGGTTTCAGAATTCCTCCACCTGTACCATTGCAATAAACAAACTTAGTAAAATTAGTTCAGATTTGTTTACAACTCATAGTGGCTAATAGTGGGAAACCTGGAGAATATCCTAAGGACTCAGATATTCTTGATTACAAAATGTTATAAGCCTCAAGTACAATTGTAATTCACAGTTTAGAGTTAGGTCTTTAGATATTTTCTTTCTAGGATGGAAGGCAGCTATGGTTTCCTGAGAGCAGCTTTTAATTGAGGACATGCTTACAGATCCACTGTGTGATTCCAGAAGTCATTCAGACAGGCATTTACGTTCCATACGTCTTGGGTTTGGTCTTGTTGGAGCATGCCAGCAGACAGCAGAAGCACCAGCCATGCTTCATGAAGACAGATTGAGCCAAACCGATCACAGCAGTGAGTCTACCTGACAGCCCAGGGAAACAATTCAGGTTTCTCTCAGATGAGGCTGATCTCCACCTGACTTTTTTTTTCCCCCTCCCCCAAACAAACAAACAAACAAAAACCAAAGACATTAAAAATTGTCTTAAATTAGGTCCAGACCAATCTGGAGATAAACACAATCCCGCCCTACCCCCCAAATTATTCCATCATTTCTACTTCACGTTTTTGGACTCCTTTTGTTTATTGTACACCCCCCTACGTCTGTGGACTTAGCCTTGCTGCCTGGGATGATTAGTGATGCAGGAAGGACCCAGAGCTGTGGAATAGGAAAGGAGAGCCTCCCAGTTTGGATAACGGAGACTTTGATGGGGTTGGATGTTCAGGGCCCTGTTAACTTCTTTCCCCCTTTCCCCACTTGTGTCGTATATCGATTCAGATACAGGCACCAGGGCCCAGCCGTCAAGCAGACCCAGCCCCACACTTCTTTAACTGGAGTATGCGGTGGATTTTGTGTTGTACCACCCAAGCCCCTCTGGGGAATGAAGGCATCACACCCCTTCCCCACACGCACACACCCCCACCTCACCCCAATGCTGTGGGGAGTACTTCCAGAAGATACTCTTCAGCTGACAACTCTCTGTGGGGATTGTTTGGGCTGAAGAAAGCTGTCTCACCCAGGGTCAGGCCTTCCAGAGGCAGCCTGCATCCATCGGGTCATCACACTTGGGAGAATACAGGGCGGGGCCCCTCCATTGGAACTGCCCTGGGTTCAACCCCTCTCTCTGCTCAGTTTGTTTTCTCCTCCCTTCCATAGGCAGCAATCCCAGGAGCACTCTCCTGTACATTTCTCAGAATTTGTCTCCCAAGGGGTCCAGCCTGACCTGTGTCTTGTCAGGGAAAATGTTCTGAAGGGGGTAACATTCAGCTGAGTTGTGGAAGCTGAAAATGAAGGGGGCAAAGGTGACTCATTCCGCGGCTGGAGTGAAGGCCCACAAGTTCTACTTAGAGAGTCAGCTCTGGTACCCTGCACACCTGCTCTGTCCCATCTAGGACCCGGTGTACAGGTGGAGTCAGTCCTTTTGAATTGATTAACAATGATAAGTGAGCTTTTCCTACTTAATTCAGATTGTGGGTGGTGTTTGTCCTTTTAAAAAAAAAAGCATACGAACAGACCACAGTCAGCAGGGATAGTAACAGCTCTCACTTCTCCAGCTCTTACCACGTGCCAAGCATTTTAACTATATTGCCTTATTTATTTCTCATAATGATCCTATGAGGCAGACACTATTGTCATTCTAATTTTATAGATAAAAGAACTGGGGGCTTAGCCAAGGCAAGAAACTTGCATATGGTCAAAAAGCCTTCAAAATACTTGGCCACTTACTACAGACTCCCTGGGGACAAAGAACCTAGAGGAAGCACGGATGAAACTTCCTGGGGTACAGGGGGATTGTGACCACTCTCCCAGATGTCCTCCAGCACCTGGCCCCAGGCTGGTTCTGCCTCAGGCAGCTTGCGGCCAGGAGACCTGAGACTCGGCTGTGGGCTGTGGCTCTGTTTCTGCCCTTTTAGTTCAGGGAAGTAGGGTGAAGATCAAAGTGGCTGGGCTCCTGGAGAGAGAGCCATAGCTCCCAAGCTGTAGACAGTTGCCTCTACTCAAATAAAGAGAAACTTGATAGACGAGTTTTTCTTGCCTTTGGAAAAGAAGGTGCCAGCATAAGGGCAATGCTTAGAGATCTCACAGAGATTTTTTTTTTTTTCTGGAAGATAGCCTGTATTGGGGAAGAGTGTGGGGCTGCAAGGTGTAAGGAGCAGCTTTAAAAGAAAAGAAAGCCTGTGTGCAGGTTCTCTTGCAGGAGAGATTTTGTGCACAAAAGATGCATCATGCCTTTGGGTTCTTTGGCTCATCCCCCTGACCATGCATCTATAGGTGACTACTAGATGTCAGGCATGGTTCAAGGCAGTGAGGACACAGCAGTCAGCAAGGGATTCTAGAGCTCAGCTCTCATGGAGCTCCTATGCTAGTGGGGGGGAAGATAGGCCTGCCTGGGCCCCATCTGCATCTGTCCCTGTCAGCTCCTGTTAAGCCTGGTTCTTGGAACACAGATGGCCCCATTCCTTGCTCAAAGAATGGTGCCTGGGATTTGCATGATCATGACCATGGGCAGGGTAGGTGTGGGAATGTCCATCTGCCCCCAACACAGCCTCCCGATGTGGGAAGACTGGATGCCATATTACCTTCTTAATGTAAAGGGCTAAACCTGAAGCCATTGGCGTGGGCGTTGCAGGAAAAAGGTCCCCACCAAGCAAGCCCTATCCTGTCACTCCTGGCAGGAATGGCAAGGTGGGCCCAGATCACCCTGCCATATGCATCAGAAACTACTTTCTTTCTTTCTTTTTTTTGTGAGACAGAGCCTCAAGCTGGTCACCCTGGGTAGAGTGCCGTGGCATCACAGCTGACAGCAACCTCCAACTCCTGGGCTCAAATGAGTCTCCTGCCTTCACCTCCCAAGTAGCTGGGACTACAGGCGCCCACCACAAGGCCCAGCTATTTTTTGGTTGCAGCCGTCATTGTTGTTTGGCGCGCCCGGGCTGGATTCGAACCCGCCAGCTCATGTGTATGTGGCTGGCACCTTAGCCGCTTGAGCTATAGGCACCAAGCCGGAAACTACTTTCCTGGCCTTTTTTCTGATACTGTTAAAACCCTGGAACCTGCTGGACTGGTGCCTGTATTGGGCTGGTGTCTCCCAGTCCAGCCCCATAAGGCTGGAGTTCTGCCCTCCCCTGTGCTTTGGACAAGTCTGCTGGTCTCAAGACTCTTACTTATGTATTTATATGTTTATTTTTAAAATTGATAAATAAAAATTGTATAAATTTATTGTACACATTGCTTTGAAATAGGTATATATTATGAAATGGCTAAATAGAGCTAATTAACATGTGCATTACTTCATATACTTTTTTTTTCTGTGGTGAGAGCCTTTAAAATCTATTCTCTTGGCTCGGCGCCTATAGCTCAACCGGCTAAGGTGCCAGCCACGTACACCTAAGGTGGCGGGTTCAAATCCCCAGCCCGGACCCGCCAAACAACAATGATGGCTGCAACCAAAAAATGGCCGGGCGTTGTGGTGGGCGCCTGTAGTCCCAGCTACTTGGGAGGCTGAGGCAGGAGACTCGCTTGAGCCCAGGAGTTGGAGGTTGCTGTGAGCTGTGATGCCACGGCACTCTACCCAGGGGGACAGCTTGAGGCTCTGTCTCAAAAAAAAAAAAAAAAATCTATTCTCTTAGCAATTTTCCACAATACAATAAATTGTTATTATCTATGGTCACCATATGGTAAAATAGACCTCTTAAACGTATTCTTATGTCTAAAGTGCAAATTGGATTCTTTGGCCAACCTCTCCCCACCCCCTGGTAACTACTTTTCTAATCTCTACTTTTTCATATCTCTAATGTGAAGCCAGTAGATGATCTAACAGACATTCATATAAGAGAAAAACTTGATTCAATCCAATATGGGGGGAGGGGAAAAGAGGGATGAGGAGGATTGGTGTGTTCTCACTTAATGGGCATGATATAAGGGTATATGGCACACCCCTCGCATTAATCTGAAATAAAAAAGCAATAACAAAAAAAGAAAACAGCACTGCTCTCCAAAGAAGACTGTGACTTCTAATACTGTCACTAGCTAAGTGATTGGGCAAGCCACTTACCCTCTCTGAATCAGTGTTTTCTATAGAGTTGAAATTACACTGTAGTCCATAATTCCCAAGGTTTGTGGTAAAGACTAAATCAAGATAATTTATAAGCAACTCTCCCTGTTGGTTAATGGATTCAAAATTACAACTGGATACCAGAATAAGTTCTAATGTTTTAGTGGCCTGTAACACGTAGCTGATAGTAGTTAACTATAATATATTATCTGTTTTCAGACAGAAGAGATTTGGAATTTCCCAACTCAAAGAAATGATAAATGCTTGAGGTGACAGATTTGCTGATTACTCTGATCTGATCATTGTACATTGCACACAGTATGGAAATATCATCACACTCTACCCCATAAATATGTACAACTATTAGGGGTCAAGTAAAAATAGTTTTGTTTTTTTTTAAAAAGAAAGACCCCAGGCCTTTTATAAGTACTTAGTAAACACTGGTTAGACATCAAATATCAGTTGGATGTGAAATGACCTCAAATCGAAGTAGTAACTATGTAATTTGGCTTGGTATTTGAGGGAGTTGAAGGACTATAATGCAATATCCCGTTCCTCAGGAATTTTCCGGAGAGCTGGTTTGTCATCGTATAGAATTTTCTGATGATGCTATGGAGTGCTCAGAAGTGCAGTGATAAGCAGGGGGGTAAAATGTGCAAGCAAAACTGTGGGTTTTGCCAGGAATCCCAGCACTTTGGGAGACCACGGTAGGAGGTCTGCCTGAGGCTAGAAGTTTGAGATCAGCCTGAGCAATATACTGAGCCCTTGTCTCTACAATATAATAATAATAATAAATTAGCCACACCTGGTGGCACATATAGTCCTAGCTACTCAGGAGCCTGAGGTGGGAGGCTCATGTAAGCCCAGAGTTCAATGTTACAGTGGATTGATCCAGCCTCTGCACTACAGCCTGGGCAACAGAGCAAGACCCCCATCTCCAAAATAAAATAAAATAAAATAAAATAGAATGGGTTTCATTTATACATGCAGAGGGAATTACAAAACTGAGCAGCCAAATGCTTTGAGTACCCAAGTGGGTAATTTTAAATCTGCATGCTGCATCTGGTGGGACACTAACAACAGAGCCAGGCAGTGTTTAGGGGAAAGCCTTCCAAATCAGAGCATGGGGGAGCAAAGCCTCTGGCCTGAAATTACGCTATTTCCCCAATTGCTAAAAGGACTATAAAGCCCGTCCCTTTTAGCACGATGAGAAGTAGACGTTCACTCATCTCTGGCAGCAGGCACTTGGCTGAGTGGATTGTCACTGGAGGAGAACCATAGCTTGCTCATAAGTTTATTGTGCAATGAGAAGCAAGAACAGGCATGGTCAGGGTTACGGAAGATGAAGACTGCAGGTGGAAGGACCTAGAGCTTGCTGACTACTATGGTTTCAGTCCTGATGCAACGATAGGACACTCCTCATCGGCCAGCAGGGATCACAGTGACACGTGGCCCAGCACAGCACACAGGACATCCATGGGAGAGTCCCAAGGAAACCAAAGGAAGGAATCTGGAACAGAAACAGGGAAGAGGCTCAGTGCCTGTGGCTCAAGTGGCTAAGGCGCCAGCCACATACACCTAAGGTGGCGGGTTCGAATCCAGCCTGGGCCCACCAAACAACAATAATGGCTGCAACCAAAAAATGGCCAGGCATTGTGGCAGGCGCCTGTAGTCCCAGCTACTTGGGAGGCTGAGGCAGGAGACTCACTTGAGCCTAGGAGTTGGAGGTTGCTGTGAGCTGTGATGCCATAGCACTCTACCCAGGCGGATAGCTTGAGGCTCTGTCTCAAAAAAAAAAACAGGGAAGAGACTACCAAAGTCATTTTGACTTATGCAGGCAGGGAGGGACAGTTAGTGAACACCAGACCCATATGGTTGTTTTCACTATGTACTATACTTTTTCTAATATAGTTATATTCATTCTTAAGTTAACAGTTCTATTGGCTGGGTGTGGTGGCTTACAGGTGTAAGCTGCTGCACTTTGGTAGGTCAAGGCAGGAGGATTATTTGAGCTTACAAGTTCTGAGACCAGCCTGAGCAAGAGTGAGACCCATTTCTTAAAAATAGCTGGGAGTTGTGGTGGGTGGGCACCTGTAGTCCCAGCCACTTGGGAGGCTAAGGCAAGAGAATCACTTGAGCCCAGGGGTTTGAGGTTGCTGTGAGCTGTGATGCCACAGCACTCTACTGCCATAGAACACTGTCTCAAAAAGAAACAAACAAAAATTCTGTAATATGTGTGTGGTTCCTTACATATGTGGATTCAGTTATTTTAAACAATTGTTTTTGCTGACACATGCCTAGATGGGCAGACCAGCTGAGCTACTCCTTACATTAGTGTTTTTCAACCTTTTTTTTTTACCTCACAGCACACTTGAACCTATAGTAAATTCCACTCACACTTAAATTTGTTGATCCAAACAAAGGAGTTAAAAAAAGAATATACTTACTGTGCTTTGAACTTCTTTTGAAAATAATATTTATTTTTTTGAGACAGAGTTTCATTATGTCACCCTTGGTAGAGTGCTATGGCATCCCAGCTCACAGCAACCTCAAACTCTTGGGCTCAAGCACTTCTCTTGCCAAAGCCTCCCAAGTAGGTGGTGCCTACCACAATGCCTAGCTATTTTTTTTGTTGTTGTTGCAGCAGTTGTTATTGTTGTTTAGCTGGCCAAGGCCGGGTTTGAACCCACCAATTTCTGTGCATGTGGCTGATGCCATAACCACTATGCTACGGGCGCTGAGCCATTTTGAAAATAATTTAATTGATGATCTTTAAAAATTTTTACACATTTGGGCATGGTGGCTCACACCTGTAATCCCATCATTCTGGGAGACTGAGGTAGGTGGATTGCTTGAGTTCAGAAGCTAGAGACCAGCCTGAGCAAGAGTGATACTGTGTGTCTACTAAAAATAGCAAATTTAGCTGGGCATTGTGGTGGACGCCTATAGTCCCAACCACTCCGGAGGCTGAGACTTGAGCCCAAGAATTTGAGGTTGCTGTGAGCTATGATACCATAGTACTCCACCAGGGGCAACAGAGTAAGACTCTGTCTCAAAACAAACAAACAAAAAAAACCTCACAGCACACCTAAGATCCTCTCGTGGCACACCAATGTGCTGTGGGCACACTGGTTGAAAATCACTGCCTTAGAGGGTGGGTGTGATTGGGGGCTGAGCATGGGCCCCTGTCTGTGAGGAGGAC
The DNA here is from genome assembly GCF_000181295.1 of Otolemur garnettii. NCBI lineage: Eukaryota > Metazoa > Chordata > Mammalia > Primates > Galagidae > Otolemur > Otolemur garnettii. Next base: position 42,120,168 of record NW_003852396.1, read on the forward strand.
AGAATCTACTGTCCTGGTTGACTCCTGGAATTTCCTTCTATAGTAGTGAGAGCCACAGTCAGCCCCTTTTAATGGGGCGGGGGGGGGGGGGCAGGGAGAGCTTTAGGAATGTGACCCATCGAACCCTGCGGCAACCAACTGCCTGGTTTTTCTAAACATTGCAGAGATTTTTGACAAGTCATTTTACGTTCCCTTTATTCCTGTGTGTCAGATGCACAATATCAACTTCACATTCTAACTTGGATGTGCAGAGAAAACATGCCTTGTTCTTTCTCCATTGAATACAGCCTTTCTCCCAAGCCCACACTCAACTGGTAAGCAAAGAGAAAATGTAAGTGTTCAAATTACAGGTTAACTCCAATTAAAGCTTAATGCAATTTTGAAGCTTAATGCAATATTAAAGCATATTTAGATTGATCTCTCTTGGAAAAAAAATTGTTCAGTCTCTCAGGTAATATTCTTCCCCCTTCTGTTTTATTTCCAAGGAAGTGTCCAGAGGTGTAGTATGTGAGGGCTGTTTTTGAAACCTCATGGCCACAGGGAAGATCTAGAGCCTTCGTGCCTGTGCCCTCTGCTTCCTCTGGTCTCTGCTGAAGTGTGAGTCGTGATCTCAGCTGGGTCAGGGCCTGGAGCACCCTCTGGTTGGCTCATCCTGACCTGGGCTCTCTCTGGCATCACAGACTCCTCTGATGAGATTCTCCTTTGGCCTTGGCTTGGGGGCGTCATTCAGCAGCTCCAGGTACTGAGATCCCTCATCCTCACCAAGTTGCTAACTCCCTCGCTGACTCTGGGGTATTTCCCAAAATTTCGGGATGCTGTCTATACATCCTGAAACCAAAGGTGTTTCAGCAAATTTAGGTCCTGCCTCCACCTGATGGTGCTGGGGTGTCTGCCAGTGGACAAGGGAATGAGCCTTCTCCTTCTGGTCTTTACTGGGTAGCAGAACAAAGTTCCCTCTGTGGTTTGCCAGGAGGCAGCTGACATGACCCACAGCTTTGGTCTCATGCCCCCTGCGTGTTCCTTCTGTCTCCCACTGTTTGTCCCCTGGGCTGGCAAGCAGAGGGCTTGTCTTTGACTGTGCCTGCTTCATTTTTCTTCTGGCATAAGGTGCTCCTGGCTCCCATAAGGGGAAAGTGTCTTCTCCCCATCACAGAAGCACCCTCTGAGCTAGGTTCTCTAGACTTGAACCCTGAGAGCTAAAAAGAAAGACAAAAGAATTTGGAAAACCATCTCTCAAGACAGCCTTGGGTGCAAAGCTATCATCCTGCTGCCTAAATTGTGACTGCCAGAGCTAACGACTAGCTTGGAAATTCTCTTTACATTCTTTCTGTCACAAAGTCTGATCTTCTGGCGTCATTCTATAATAGATGTCATGTACTTGGAGAAAAGGATAGTAATTTTTGAACGTGATATAGTCCTTCAGCTCCCTTCCAACTGTTCCCTTAGAAAGGTCCCTTGGATGGTAGCACTCACCCATAAGGGATGGAAGTAACCTCAGGTGCTAGTGGCAAGTTTGGGAGGTGTGGGGGAGGGGAAGTGGCAATGTGGAAGATTGAAGACGAATTTAAAACTGGGTGAGAGTTTTCCCTGGAAAATAACATTGCTAAACAGAATCTGCTGACAAGTTTAAGCAAATCTTTTGATCCAATCCAAGTTCACCAACTGAAATTGGGCCCTTATAATTATGAGCCACTCTGCCACTGGCTGGGACTGCCTCCTGCATCCCTTTGAGATGCTGATTTTTCCATGAATGTGTTCTCTTCCTTTGGCTTGTGAGTGCAAACTTTGGAGTTATCCTAAAGAAAATATCCAACATTAGGAAGAACGGTAGGCCTGATGTTATTATTCCCAGTTGGACTCTCTGGCCATTCATTCTCAGTCTCTGATTCTGTTCAGACGTGTCCTTTCCAGATAGCATATCCATCTGGCCTTCCAATAGCTTACTTATTGCTCATTTCTTTCTTTCTTTCTTTATTATTATTATTTTTTTATTGCTCATTTCTTATTTCAAAAAGGCCCTACTATATTTTCTTCAAAGTAATAGATGTTGGTAATACCAAAATGAATAATATGTGGACAATAATAATACATAGTACTAGCCTTTAAGGGCTTTATCTTCTAGGAGGGCAGTCAGTAAAAGTAGCAAATAATCCCAAAAGCAATGTAATAAGCATTGTTCTGTTCAGTCTTGGAAAACAGGTATCTCTTTAAGTGGAATTAGGAAGATTAAATAGTATAGATGAGAGTAACCATCACCAGAAGTAACCCAAGGCAACCCTACAAATGAAATATTTCAGAAAAATTTAGCTAACATACTTGAGGCTGGCATGCCTGAAATCAGTGGCAAATATGCCTGTAATCCTAGCACTTTGGGAGGATCCCTTGAGCTCAGGAGTTCAAGACCAGCTTGAACAAGAGCAAGACCCCATCCTTACTAAAATATAGAAAAATTGGCACAGTATTGTGGTGGGTGATTGTAGTTCTAGCACTCAAGAGGCTGAGGCAAGAGGGAGACTTGAGCCTAAGAGTTCAAGGTTGCTGCGAGATAGGATGGCGCCATGGCACTCTAGCCAAGGTGACAGAGTGAGACTCTATCTCAAACAAACAGATTAACAAACAACAACAAAAAAGCCAAAGCTAAACAACGAGATAGGATGGCGCCATGGTACTCTAGCCAAGGTGACAGACTGAGACTCTATCTCAAACAAACAAATTAACAAATAACAACAAAAAAGCCAAAGCTAAACAACTGTATTATGAGAAGATATAATAGATGATTTGAATGAGGTTTCAAAAAGGGAGGTATTACTGATGTTGCTCTGTCACACAAGATGTAGTGATTTCAATAGTCCTAGAAAAATATAGCCTGGGGAAACTGAGGCTCAGAGAGAACTATTGATTTGCCCCAGCTTTTGGAAAAAGTAAATGGCAATGTTGAGATTTCTCCTTGAGGCTGTCTCGCCTAAAAGTTTAATGCCCAGGCATGTTCCATGTTGCCATCTAAAGCTCCGTGAAAACCCTGATCCACTGTTCTGCAGCTGCACACGGGCCAGGAACATTGATGGTGTTTTCAGTGAAGACTTTGACCCCAGGTTCGTCAGACCCAGCTGCCACCTTGGGCTGTTTGAAACTAAGATTATATCAGTATCAAAGTCTTTCAAGCCACTGCTCTAAATAGCTGAAGATTAACATCATAGGCAAATTTTTGACTCTCCATTTATCAGTCTTTTGAAATCTCTCAATTTAGGGATGAATCCACTGGATTGTGTGCCCCTTTCAGGCCCCACCTTACCCTTCGCTCACCCTGTAGGATACAGAGAGAGGTGCTACATTGATGTTTCAACAGCTAGGATTGCAGAGCAGTTGGTCTTGCTAGAGTTTCTTTCTTTCTTTCTTTCTTTATTTTTGAGACAGAGTCTCACCCTGTCACCCTGGATAGAGTGCTGTGGCATCATTGTAGCTCACAGCAACCTCAAACTCTTGGGCTTAAGTGATCCTTTTGCCTCAGCCTCCTAAATAGCTGGGACTGCTTGGCAGGCACCTGCCCCAATGCCTGGCTAGTTTTTCTATTTTTATTAGAGATGGCATCTGGCTCTTGCTCAGGCTGGTCTTGAAATCCTGAGCTCAAGGGATCCACCTGTCCAGCCTCCCAGAGTGCTAAGATTATAGCATGAGCCACTATATGGCCTAGAGTTTTTTTTTTATTAATATAGTCATAGCTCCATTGGACTGAGTTTCTGGAGGTCAGTGGCCAACTGTTGTGTCTTTTAAAAATTCCTCAAGCTGGCTTGGCACCTACAGCATAGTGGTTATGGCACCAGCCACATACACTGAGGCTGGTGGGCTCAAATCTGGCCTGGGCCAGCTAAACAACAATGACAAATGCAACAAAAAATAGCCGGGTGTTGTGGAGAGCACCTGTAGTCCCAGCTACTGGGAGGCTGAGGCCTCAAACACCAAGAGTTTGAGGTTGCTGCGAGCTGTGACACCATGGCACTCTACCAAGGGCTACATAGTGAGACTCTGTTTCAAAAAAAAAAAAAAATTCCTCAAGCTTTCAAAAGAGCCAAGGAGTGTAGATTTTTAAAAATTAATATGCAATTATATTATTAAGGTGATCTGGGCCAATAGAGAGTAACAAGCTTTCGATAGCTTATGGAGTAATTTCTTTTTTTTTTTTTTTTTTTTGCAGTTTTTGGCCGGGACTGGGTTTGAACCTGCCACCTCTGGCATATGGGGCTGGCACCCTACCCCTTTTGAGCCACAGGTGCTGTCCTATGGAGTAATTTCTAAGTCATCTTACACAAATCACATTGTAGAGAAAGAGAAGAGGAAAAAATGGAGAGAGTCTCCACTTCAGATCAAGATGGGATAAAAGGAACCGGATTCACACTCCTGCCTGCAACTACTACGAAAAGACAAAATATATGTAAGAGACATCTTTAAAGACAAGGAAAATTGCTAAAAAACAGAGATCTTTAGAGCATCTTTTTCTAAGGTTTAAAGAGGATATGATTAGCATCTATGTGTGAGGAAACCACTAAGGTTTGGAGAAAGAACCATCCAGAAAGATTAGAGGAATAGTAATGAGCACACACAAAGGGCCAGAAATAGTCCCGTTTCCATCATTATACACAAAACAACTCACGATTCATGGGGCACGGGGCACAGTACTCAAGGATGTTTTGCCACAGTAGTGGAAAATAACTGTGCCTAGATTGGTGCCTTAGTCTGTTTAGTGCTGCTATAAAGGAATGCCTGTGGCTGGGCGATTTATCATGAGAAGATGTTTATTTGGCTCATGGTTCTGCGGACTGTACTAGTGTCCACTCCTGGTGAGGGCCTCAGGCTGCCCCACTCATGGCAGAAGGGGAAGCAAGGCCAACACGTGCAGTGGCCACGGGGCCAGGGAGGAAGCAAGAGAGCAAGGGGAGTGCTGGACTCTTTCTAACAACCAGCTCTCATGGGAACTAACCGGGAGAGCTCACCAACTTCCGAGGGAGGGCCGTAATCTATTCGCGAGGGCTGCCCTCATGATCCAAACCCCTCCCATTAAGGCCCCACTGCCAACGCTGGAGATCAAATTTCAACATGCGATTTGGAGGGGAAAACCATTCAAATGACGGCAACTGAGGATTGCTAGGAACACACCAAATAAATTATAACGGAAACACCTGAAAGGATTCAACTGTTTCCAAGTAACTTCACTGCATTAATATGTGATCTCGTCACACCGTGGAATACAACAGAATAGCACCACTTAAGAGTACAAAGGAGTTACTCTGCGACGCGGATGAAGCTCAAAATAATTACGCTTAGTGAAAGGAGCTAGACCAAAAGAAGGGTGCATACTCTTTTTGTCCACTTATGTAAAATTATAGAGAATACAAAGTAACGTACAGTGAACAGGAAACTTATTCATTCTAGCTCAGAGATGGGGAAGAGAGGCATACGGAGAAAGGAGGAGGGAGGGATTACAAAAGGGCGATAGGAAACAACTTTTGGATCACGTGTATTTTCATCATCCTGATTGTGATGACAATTTCACAGGTGCATATTTATGTCAAAAGTTGTATACTTGAAATATGTGCCGTTTATTGCATGACAATGGAGAGGAATACGTCCCATTATTTATCCAGGTAGGTACATACTTATACAGTCACCTACATTGATAACTACAGCTGGAGGTAGATGCTAGTCTGATTTCAATAGTTTTTCCCCCAAATATTTGTTGTCTGTTCTGGGAGGGTTGGTGGGTATAAAGAAACAAGACGTCTGTTTCACCCAAGTGCTTGCAATTCAGTTTTGGCCAGAGGGACAATGAATAGATGAGGATGTATGTCTATAAAACAACGTGCAACTATCTAAAGCACCGTATGAATCACTTGGAAAGAGCCAAGGCAGCGAAGCATTTTAACATTTAAAATTACCATTTATTCTCCTGTGGAATTATAAAATCCCTGCTCTTGCCTAACCGCCAACAATTGTCTGATTGTTCTAGCTTATGTTTGAAAGGAGGTATCGGCCTTCAGTTAAGTGGCTGTGGGACCTGTGGCTGTCACCCATCACTGAACCAATTTCCTGACCATCTTCTGTGCTCCAGGCACAGCACCGGGCCTCAGAATCAGGCTGGTGAGTAGAATGAGCCTGCGTTCTTTCCTCCCTGGAGTTGTGGAGTCAAGACTCTTTAAGTTTACTGAGAGGTTACCAAGTCGCCACCCCTCTGGGACCCTGCAGAGTGCGGAGCTGAAGGCACAAGGTACGGAGAAGGTTAGATGAGCTCTAACAGCTTTTTGGGGATGTTGTTCCCAACCCATCAGTGGGCTGTGAAATCAATATAGTGGGTTAGGTGTTGAGACCAGCATTAATAGGTATATAAACAGGATAGAATATATTAGAACATATTCCATACATCAAGAGCAAGTGAGACTTGTTTTAACTGTCTGTTTACTGAATTGTGAAAAAAATACATTCTTAATGTAGTTATGATTTGAAAGGTTATAGTAATATGGGCTAAATGAGTTCTTAGATTCCTTAGTTCTGTTGTTTCAAGGATTTCTGATAAAGATTCCTTCCTTTTAAGTATGTGGGAATTATATTTGGACTTAACTTCTTTCATTAATTTGATCCCAAATTTTCTTAACTTGGCCTTAGTTTTAGTCTTTTAGTGTATATTTCCAGTTTAATTTAACAATGTAAACTTCTTAGGGTGATTCTCGTGTCTTGTCTTTAAAAAAAAAAAAATCTCCCTTTTACCTAACCTGGAAGTTTGTTCACAGAAAGTTTTCAATAAATTATAGGTTTGATTTTTAAAAGAGAACTTTGGTTTATGTCTTCAGTGACGTATCTAGTGCCTACTGTAGGCAGGATAAGAACTGTGAATAGTGCTGGGCGTGAGAGGTGCTATGAGCATAAATAACTGTTCATTGTAGCTCTCCAATTGCACTTATATATAAAATGGAGCAACTGGGCAGTGTCTGTCATTTAGGCAGGAGACCCCTCCAATCCCCATCACCTACCCTCCTTGGCCTCTGGGGCAGTTACACTGCCTAGCTCCCTTTGTGCCTTGGCCCTCCTAACCCACCTTGGAATCTTCACCTGGACTCCCACCCTGAGTTCTCTGCATAGGCTTCTGCAAACTAAGGCCTCTGCATCAGCAGGAATCAAGAGTGCGCCCTGCAGCACTCTCTGGGAGAGCCCTTCTGCCACCACGCTGTCACCATCATGAGGATTCCAGACAGCAGTTGTGAGCTTCCCAGCCTGTCTAGCCCCAGCACACCAACTCTGTTGCCATTATCCATCTTGGACCACCAGAACTAATCTCATTCGTCTTCTTTATATGGGCCACTATAAGAGAACTGACACCCCCAGATTATTCTCATCCCCCAGATGATGTCACCGTGGTGGTGGGGACTTCCTAACCATACTAATTAAATTGGTAGCCCACTGCCCTCCACACCTCCTAGCCCGTCTCTATTTTTCTCCATAGCATTTACCACTATTGAACATACTATGTATTACTAATTTTACTAGACTAGAAGCTCCACATAGACAGGGAAGTTGTTCTGCTCGCTGCTATATGCCCAGTGTCTGGAACAGTGCTGGGCACAGAGTCAGCACCCAGTAATTATAGCGGAAGGAGAAATGCACTCTGTGTCAGTGTTAACTGCTGATGGATGTTTCTACGATCTCCTTCCTGAGAAAAGGTGGGAGCTGTAGATTGAGAGTGTTAGAAGGGCATTTCTGAGTGGCTCAAGGGACACTGTGGGGGGGGGGATTTTACAAAATCTCAGGGCTTGTGTGTGGGCCACCTCTGAGCACTAAGTACAACCACCCCCCCCCCGAGCCCCATCACAGCTTTCTGGAGACCCAAGAGGCTGCAAGGTCCCCTTCACCACAAATGTCCTCCAGAGCTGCCCTCCCATTCCCCATCTCAGTAAATGAACCGCTCTCCACCTAGGGGTCCTGTCCCACCCCCAGGAATTGTCTCTTCCACATCTAATCCATCTCCTTCCCTTCCCATCACCTTTGGACTCTGCCACCACTCCCACCCTAGTCCAAGCCAGCACGGTCACCCTGCAGCAATCATGGAGCAATTCCCATTTCTACTCCTGACCCTACAGTGCAGTCCCCACAAGACAGAGGTCCTTTTATTTACTTCTCATGTTTTCAAAGGATATTTTAGTGACATAGGAAATTGATGGGCTGAAATACCATTAATAGAGGAAAAGGGCCAGATACAAAGTGGAATAAATAGAACCATCCAAATATGAAAATAGATAAAGAAAAAAAGCCTAGAGGGAAATATGGATATTTTAAGAGCAGTGATCACTGAATGGTAGAATGATAGATGGCTTGGAAGTCTTCCTTTATACTATTTAGTATTTTATAGTAACTCTCCAATGAGAATGTACAGTTATTTTTAAAAGTTGTAAGAAAAATGTTGGGCCACCAAGGCCGTACTAATGATGATCAAATTTATTTAGTTGAGCAGATTTAATTTTTAAATTAAAAAATGAAATTAAAATTGAACTCAACTCACTCACCCTGATCCCCTCTTTCATCTCAGTGACTGTGTTAAGTGCTTTTCCCGTATTTTATTTCTTCAAGGAAGGATTTATTCTGATTTTACAGATGAGAAAACAAATTCCAAGAGATTAAATGGTCCGTGGCAGGCTCTTTCCGCTACCGGACCACTGCCTTCTCTTGCCTGCAGGGCTGGTGTCCAGGCAGACTGCTGCAGAATTGCTGGGGACAGGGGTCCTGAGCAAAGAGGAGAGGAATGAAGTTATTAGCTCCATTAAGGAGAGAAAATTGACACTCAGTATAAATCGAATGACTCAAGCATCGTTTCATAGACACATTTGAACTTGAAACGTACTAGCCATGTGAATTGAATCAGCACCAGTAAAACAGCATAAAGTTAAACCTTGACTTGTTCTGCTTCCTTGCCTTATAAAAACAAATCTCTGGGAGTTGGCGGATCTGGAAAGAGAGAAGTGGGAACATCCATAGAAAGCCTGACCCAACCAGGGGAGGCGGGGAGAGAGGAGGGAAAATGAGAAGGTGCTTGCAATTTCCTTTGGCACTCCTGGGAGACTAATCTTTTACAAACAAAACCCACTTCCCATTGTGCTTAGAATAACATCCACACGAAGTTGCACCCCCAAGGTCTGACCCTGCGGGCTGCTCCAACTCCTGTTTACATAGTCCCCACCTGCTCTCCTGGACCTGGTCTCTCTGCCTCTCCCGGCCTCCTTGCAGCGATCATTCCCTGCAGGGCCTTTGCCCTTGCTGTCCCTGCTGGCCCCATCCCTGAGGCCCTTCTTGCTCCATCCTCTGATCTGTACCTTGTGGGCTCCCTGTCGCCTTCCTGAATTCAGCTGAAATATACAAAGCCTTCTCCGATGACCTCATCTAAGATACTCCACACCCCATCACAGCATCTTCATAGACAGAATTTTTTATTACACAATATTATAGCCAAAGAATATATATGTAAAGAATAGGTACGTTAGAAAGCAGGACAACGAACCTGCCAACCAATTTAAGTTCTGGAATATTAACAACACCTGATTTACTTTTTGCAAAGCATGTATCACTGAAATTACAGTAATTTCTGAAATTATCCCTATATTGTATGTATTTATTTTCTGTCATCTCTACTGAAATGTAAGCTGTGTGTCTGTCTTGTTTACTGCTGAATCCTCCAAACCTGAGAATTGTGCCTAGAAAATAAATATGAGTGACAGACTAATGGAGGCCCAGGCAGAGGGTCAGAGGAGTGGGGTGGTAGACAGACCCTCCCTTATTTCTCCAAATCTAGTTGATGTATAATTGTGTGGTGTGAAGTACAACATCTAGTCGTGCAGATAAAAGCACACCAGGCAATTTATTTTGCCATTTGAAACTCTGTGCTCTGATACTTACTTGTAGGACGCCTGGATAGAGACACAACATTCCTACCCCCTTCACCCTGATGGAATCTGAACGGGACAGGCTCAATCTGAGTAGAGGCTGCTCCTGGCAGCAGGCAGCTTCAGGCCTGGAAAGAGAGACAGACCGACAGACAGAGTAGCTGTCCGAGTGCAGTGGACAGAGATCCAGGCCACCGTGGAAGCCATGGACAGCATCTCCTGCTCCCAGGGGCCCGCTGTGTGTGCTTTCAGCTTCAAACCAGGTGCCTGAGGCCAGGAGCAGGCCCTTCAAGATGGCTGTGGCCAGGCCGGGGCTCTGCCTATCTGGCAGAGGTGGGGAGAATGAGCACAGAGGCTCGGTGCATGGGTGGAGGGTGCCTCGTCACTGTGAGAGAACTGAAAACCGTCCTCTCTTTGGGGAAGCAGGAACCAACTTAAGTAGAGCTGAGGTTTTGTTCTCTAATCCAAGTGCCCTGATTGGTCGATCCCCAAATTGTCTAAACATTCTTCAGGGTCCCCCTAGCCTGACAGGTTAATTAATTGATTCAATCAACTTTCACCAGGCAACTAGTATGTGTCAGGATGCCTCATGCAGGCTTTGGGTTTCAGAGACAAGCAGAGGCATGGGAGGTTCCCGGGCTGGGGTGGCGAGGGGTGAATAACAGGTGCAGAGTGGTGTTCTCAGTGTTACCCAAAGGAGGGTGGCCAGAAGGGGCCAGCCACAGCCAGCTCTGCTGAGGCCCGGAAGGCTGAGGGAGATGGAGGGACAGTACAGGCCAAGGCATGGATGGTGAAAAGCAGGAAATGGGCGGGCATTGAGGGCAGAGGTGGGCAACCCTTTTGGACATGTGGGCCACTGTGAAGGCCTTGCTGACCATATCCAGAGGGCCACAGAGCAAGGGTCAGATTGGTGCTTCGGACAGTGGCTGTGGTGGACAACTCTTCCTTCTGCCCCCCTGCCTCCACCCGCCTTTGTCTGGTTGTGTCACTTCTATTTCCCTTTGGGGAGTCAGCCCTCTGGTTCCTGGTGGCCTGTGATTCAGGCCTGGCCAAGCAGTGTCTGTCAGGACTTCATCCCCCTGGCCGCAGGATGGTTCTGAAACGGGCCTGTGCCCTGGGAGTCCCCAGGATACGGAGTTTTTGGACCCAGTTAGAACGGCCCTGCAGGAAATAGGAATGGGTGTGAGCAGGACGGAGCATTCACTCTCAAGAGCACTGAGCCTGTTCCTCTAGGTCAGGAAGTTTCCAGTTTGAATTTTATTACTGTCATTTCAACACAATGCAGTTCTTTCTGCATGAAACATCTTTGCCTCTTAACCCTACCATGTCCCCTTGACTATTCAGATTCATACTTCATGATCTTCCTCCAGGAGGCCTTCCCAGGTCACCCCTGAGATCAGAAGAGCCTGTTTCTTCTCAGGGCCTCCTTAGGGCTCTGTAGGGCACTCCTGGCTGCATCGTGCTGATCTGTGGACCATATGTCTTGCCCCTGGGCTGGGAGATCCTGGAAAACAGGGGCACGGCCTGTTTATCCAGGTGTCCTTCACCCAGGGCCGTGCCTGACTCATCCTACGTGCTCCAAAGTTGTTTGTGGAAGTAAATGGAATGGGTGAGCTTAAAAAAAAAAAAAAAAAAAAAAACCCTCACGTTTTATAAAATAACACTGAGCCACACAGACTGGTTAAGAAAAATGTTGCAACCTTAGGAGGCATGTTCATCAGGGTGGAACTTGAACTGATTTTGCTGGAAATCTCCAGAAAGCAAAGTTGTTATCCCAAGTTCCCTTGCGGGTAAATTGCTTCCCTGTGACATAGAGGTGTGGATGAGATGGCATTGGGATGACAATGTTTCGGGGTTTTTTTTTTTTTTTTGGTGCCCCTCTGTAGAGTGCTATGGTATCATAGTTCATAGCAACCTCAAACTCTTGGGCTCAAGCAATTATCTTGCCTCAGCCTCTCAAGTAGCTGGGACTACAGGTGCCCGCCACAATGCCCAGCTATTTTTAGAGACCAATGCCTGGTTATTTTTTACAGATGAGTTCTTGCTCTTGCTCAGGCTGTTCTTGAACTCCTGAGCTCTAGCAATCCACCTGCCTTGGCTTCCCAGAGTGCTGGGATGACAGGTGGGAGCTACTGGCACCCGGCTCTAAATGGTCCCTTTTTACTTATTTACCTAGGAAGGCCGCTTGTCCCAAGAGAACAATTCAGTGATCAGTGGCTCTTGGCATGCCCCCTTCTTCTGAAGTGCTGACCTCAGGAGCCGCTGGGCTCCCAGGCTGCCTCTACTTGTCCCTGCCCAGCCAGCCTGGAGATCCTGTTTCTTCCTATGGCAGAGCAGATTGCGTTGTTGAAATCTACTAAGAGTGACCTTTTCTTTCTTCTTTCCTTTTTTTTTTTTTTAACTCTGTTACTCTGGTTCCATAAGGACCATGAAAACAAACTTCTCTGGAAACAAATCGGCCCCTCTGGGGAGATACTGCAGTCCTCGTGATTCTTCACTCATTCACTCCACACGTATTGACCGAGCATCTACCTTATGCCAGGCTTTGCCATAAGCACAGAATTGGGAGAACAGATGCAGACTCTAGTCTAGCGGGAGGTGTGGGGTTCAGGGGAAACGTTCCCAAGAAACTGACAAGCGAGGCAGGAGCTGAAGGACAGGTGCGAGCCAGCTGGGTGAAGGACTGGGGCGAGGGCGCAGCATGTGCAAAGGCCCTGGTGTCCTGCTCAGCCTCTCAAAGCCCTCACCCCCTCGGGTTCTCACAGGGGGTAAGTGGAGAGGGGAGGTGGTGGGGGCCAGGAACCCAATCTTGGTCCTCCTTGGCCTCAGAAGAAAGTGCAGGTAAACTAACAACCTTTCTGCTTTCCTCAGCATCTCAGCCCTGTTACTCACTCTTCCCCTCTCCCAGCAAGGCCTGTGCCGAGGACTTTATGTTGGAGATAGTGAGGGGGTGAGGGGGTAACCTCAATAGCCTACCCTGCCCAGCTTGAAAACTTCATCGGTTTCCCATTTCTTTCACAGCAGGAAGGCTTCAATTAGGTTTATTCAATTACATTTACCTTGTTTAAGGTTATAGTGATGACTCATTGATTTTTTTTTCCTGACTTGGATTTAAGCCAGATATTAATACCAAAGCTTTATGTAAATAATGGACACATGTGCTTTAAGGGGCAAAGCCCGTTTAAGAAGCAGACCTTACCTACCTCACCAAAGGCACAAGCAACAAAAGAAGAAATAGATAAGTCGACTTCATCAAAAGTTGAAACTTCCGTGCTGCAAATAATACCACAAAGAAAGTAGAAAGACAACTCTCAGGAGAAAATATTTGCAAATCAGGTAACCGAAAAGGGGATTTGCATCTAAAATATATAAAGAACTTTTACAATTCATAATAAGATAATGACTTAATCGAAACTGGGCAAAGGATTTAAATGGACGTTGTGTCAAAGAAGATATATGTATGGCCAAGAAGCACCTGAAAAGATGCTCAGTATCATTAGTCATTAGGGAGCTGCACCAAATCAACACCGTATTGAGATACCACTTCACACCCATGGGATCATTATAATCCAAAAGACAGGTAATAACAAGTGCTGGGGAGGGTGTGGGGACATCGAAACCTTCACGCACCGCTAGAGTGGATGTAAAAGTGTGTAGCTATTTTGATAAGCAGACTAATGTTTCCTCAAAATGTTAAACATAGAGCAACCACATCATCTAGTGATTTCACTCCTAGGCATACAGTTTACCTGAGAAAAATAAAAAGACCCATCTACATAGACGTTTATATAAAAATGTTCATAGTATCATTTTTCGTAATAGCACAATGTCTGTCAACTGAAGATTTGTTACGTGAAATGTTTTTTAATCCACAAAATGGAGTATTATTGGGCAATAAAAAACAAAGTGCTTATACATGTTATGACATGGGTGAACTCTGAAAACATGCTAAGTGGCCAGGCACGGTGGCTCACACCTGTAAGCCTAGCACTCTGAGAGGCCAAGACGAGTGGGTTGCCTGAGCACAGGAGTGGGAGACCAGCCTAAGAAGAGCAAGACCCTGTCTCTACTAAAAACAGAAAAACTAGCTGGGCCTGGTGGTGCACACCTGCAGCTTGAGAGGTGAGTAGCTTGATAGCTACTTGAGAGGCTGAGGCAGGAGGATTGCTTAAGCCCAAGAGTTTGAGGTTGTTGTGAGCTATGACGCCATGGCACTATACCCAGGGCAACAGAATGAGACTCCGTTTAAAAAAAAAAAAAGAAAAAGAAAAGAAAACATGCTAAGTGAAAGAAGCCTATCACGCAGTCATAAAAGACCCCATTTTTATATATTATGACTATATTATAACATGTATAACTATATACATGTTATTATGTATTATTATGTGTTGTATATATTATTATGTGATTTCATTTATGTAAAATGTCAGAACTGTGGACATTTGCCACTACAGGCAAAATGATTCCAGTTGCCTACAGTGGAGAGAGAGGGTTGAGGGGAGGGAGTGAAGGCTAAACTATTAGTGGGCATAGGTTTCTTTTAAGGCAGATAAATGTTCCAAAATTAGGTTGTGACAATGGTTATACAACCTTTGCATATTCTAAAAAACGTCAAATTGCATACTTTAAATGGGGAAATGCATAGTATGTGAATTATATCTTAATAAAGCCGTTAGAAAAGAAATCGAAGCCGGCTAATGGCCCAGAGTAGATCGTCCATACAGGAAGAACCTGCCAGGCAGTCAGTTTGACCCAGATGCTTGGCACAATCGGCAGGTCAGGCAGAGAAAACTTCCTGAATGGAAAAGTGTAGCAAATAGTAACAGCCACCTCACTAACAGCAATAACTAAGATCCACATGATCTTTACCGGTGGCAAACACTTCCACATTCACGGGATCAAATCCTTCTCCCTGGAATCCTCTGCTGCCTCCCTTCTGGTGTCATTATACGCATCTTACACCTGAGGGAAAGGAATTGAGGTTCAGGGAGTTGAGGGACTGGTGAGGTCGTCAGATGGCAAATGCTGGGCTGGGAGGACAGCCCCAGTCCTGTTGCCTCCAAATCTCGCGGCACCCATCTAAGCCTAAGAGGGCAGAGGCCATGTTCTGTCTTCTTCCCAGTGGTGTCCTCCGTGCCTGGCAGGATGAATGAATGGGTGACTGAGTAGTACATTGGCATGCTTTGAACTCTGCGACCAGCTAATGCAGTGGTTCTCAACCTTCCTAATGCAGCGGCCCTTTAATACAGTTCCTGTGGGTCGCTGAGAACCGCTGAGCTGATGCAGGGAGGGCTCCAGTCCCTTCTAGAGAAGGAGCAAGAGAAGGTCAAGTTGGAGAGAAGCTGCACCAGGGAAGTGCAGTATGGCGTGTGCTGGCTAGCAGCTCGGTCTCCAGGTGTCACACCCACCTGGTCCCTCTACAGCAGTAGTTCTCAACCTTCCTGATGCCGCAATGTATTTTCATTGTTCCAAAGGGATCGTGGCCCACAGGTTGAGAACTGCTGCTCGATAGGTAAAGGGAACAAGCCTAGAATATCTCAGAACAGAAGGCTTCCTGTTCTAGGGACCTTGTGCATTGGCCTCAGCTAGCCAGGGCCCTCCCAGGATCTAACTCGGGGCCTGCAGATCATCTAGGCCCTCTCTCTGCCATTCTGAAGTCTCTGTCAGTGTTTGCACACCAGAGAGCCCCGGGCAGCCCCTAGAGCTGAGGCCTTCCCATGGCCAGTCTGTGGGGAAACAGGTGCCATTGAAATGGAAATCCAATCTCACTCAGCCACAAACAAGTCTTTCCTGATGGAGCCCGAGGGGCACAGAGACGGCTTGTTTTCTGGCCTCATGTGATGAGCCGCCATGGGTGAGTGACCCTATGTTTCAGACCCAAGCAGGAAGAGCAGCAAAGGTGCTCTGTTTGTTGAGGTTTCCCTTTCTCCCGGGGCCACAAACTGAGGAGCCAAAAGTTCTTTGGGAAAGAGCCTTGGATTCAGAATCCCACAGACCATTTCTGCCTGTACCCTGGCACCTCTCTGAGCCAAAGTCTTCCTGGATCGAATGAAACTCTCCTAGGTAGCCCTGAGAGGAGTAGCTTACCCAAGGCTACAACAGTAAGTGGCAGAACTGAGATTTGAACCCAGGATTCTTGGCTCCACTTCCACAAGAGCATGATGGGAAGGAGATGTGTAAACTGCACTCAAGGGTGCTGGCCGTGATAACCATGGGTGTCTCCAGCCAAGGCCGAAGTAGGACTGTGTCTTCACTAGTCAGGGGAGAACGTGTGCTTACGACCTGGAAGAGCCCCTGCTTTGCAGCCCTGACCATGGAGAGGCCAGGCCAGGACTCTGGGTGCAGTGGAGATGCTGTTCAGGTCAGTGTAACGTTCAGAGAGTGTTCTGCCTCGGCACGTCCTTGGCCCAAAGCATTCTCCAGCCCTTCCATGTCATAACCATCACAGCACTTGAGCCACACCAAGAGGTCAAGGGAAGCAAACAGTGACTCTTTTCCCCCAGCATGGTCAGTCTGGATTATTTCGGTCTTAAATATACATTTGGCAATTCCATTTGGAAGGCCGTGTGGAACTGAACGACTCACTTTCCTTCTCTGGGCTGTTGGCCAAATGGGTAGACAAACCCGCACACCCAGCGCCAGGAGGCCTGATGAGACCATGGGGCTTAGAAGCCACGACCGGCCTTCTGAAGAGGATAGCCTCCCCATGTGATCCGGACTGGCCTCCCTGACTACTTTCAGTCAAGCAACTTCATCTCTCTACAGTTCATGTTCTATTTTCTGTAAAGTGAGGGTAATGATATCTCCTCTTTCCAGGGCTGTAAGGATTCCACCAGACAGTGTGCCGATGGGCCTGGTGCCGAGCAGCTCTTAAGAACTGTAAGCTCCTTCCTCCTTCCTGCCGCCCCCACGGTTTATTGAGGTGTACTTGACAAATAAACGGCATATAAGTTGAAGGTGTACAACATGATGTTTTGATGTGTGTCCATATCAGGAGACGTTACTGTGATCCAACTAGTTAGCATATTTGTCACTCATGTGATTATTTCCTTTCATGTGTGAGCATGTGTGAGATCAGAGCACTTGAGACCTACCCCCAGCACTTTTCAAGTGTGCACCAACTATAGTCACCAGGCTGTACTGGTCACGAGGTCTCTAGAACCTGCTCAGGCTGGGTGACTGAATTTGGACCTTTGATCCACATCTGCCCATTTCCTCATTGTATTTTGCTTTGCCTTATTGCACTTCACAGGTATTGCACCTTTTACAAATACAAATTGAAAATTTGTGGCAACACTCCAGTCTACTGGTGTCATTTTTCCAGCAGCATGGGCTGGCCCTGAGTCATATTTTTGAAATCCTTGTCATGCTCCAAACTTTTCCATCATTATTCTACCTTTGTGGTGATGTGATCCGTTATCTTTGATGTTGCTGACGTAATTGTTTGGAAGCACCAAGAACTGCGCCCATATAAGACAGAACATTTAGTCCGTTAATGTGTGTGTTCTGACTGCTCCATCGAGCAGCCTTTCCCCCATCCCTCTCCCTCTCCTTGGGCTCCCCTATCCCCTGAGACACCACAATATTGAGATTAGGCCACCTGATAACCTGACAATGGCCTGTGTGTGTTCAAATGAAAGAAGGAGTCACACGAATCTCCCTCTAAATCGAAGCTAGAAATGCTTCAGCTAAGGGAGGAAGGCATGGCAAAAATTGAGACTGGATGAAAGTTAGGGCTCTTCTGCCAAACAGTTAGCCAAGAAGAGAATGAAAAAAGAAAAATTCTTGAAGGAAATGAAAAGTGCTACTCCAGTGAACACATAAAGGGTGAGAAAGCATAACAGCTGCATTGCTGATATGGAGAAAGTTTTAGAGCTCTGGATAGGAGATCAAACCAGCCACAACATTCCCTTAAGCCAAAGCCTAATTCAGAGCAAGGACCTAACTCTCTTGAATTCTGAGAAGTTGAGAGAGGTAAGGGAAGGGCACGTGGGGTGGACTCATGCCTGTAATCCTAGCACTTTGAAAGGCTGAGGTGCATGGATTGCTTGAGCTCAGGAGTTTAAGGCCAACCTGAGCAAGGCAAAGGCTTGTCTCTACTAAAAATAGAAAAACTAGCCGAGCATTGTGGTGGTCACCTGTAGTCCCAGCTACTTGGGAGACTGAGGCAAGAGCATCACTTGAGCCCAAGAGTTTGAGGTTGCTGTGAGCTTTGACAGCACAACAGTCTACCTAGGGCAACAGAGACTCTGTCAAAAAAAGAAAGAAGAAAGAGAGAGAGAGGCAAGGAAGCTGCAGAAGAACAAGTCTCAAGATCACAGAGGTTGTTTCATGAGGTTTAAGGAAAGAAACTGTCTTCATAACGTAAAAGTGCCAGGTGAAGCAGTGAGTGCTAATTTAGAAGCTGCAGCAAGGTATCCCGAAGATCTAGATAAGATGATGATGGTGGCGGCTATACTGAACAACAGATTTTCAGTGTAGACCAAACAGCTTTCTCTTGGAAGAAGATGCCATCTCTAGGACTTTCATAGTGAGAGCAGAAGTCAATGCCTGACTCCAGAGCATCAGAGGGTGGGCTAACTCTTGTCAGGGGCTGTTAAGTTGAAGCCAATGCTCATTCACCGTTTCAAAAATCCCAGGGCCTGAAGAATTATGCTGAATCTACTCTGCCTGTGCTTTAGAAATGAAGTTACAAAACCTTGATGACAGCACATCTATGGTTTGCTGAATATTTTAAATCCACTGTGGAGATCCACTGCTCAGTAAAAAAGATTTTTGTAGAAGATATTACTGCTTATTGACAATGCTCTTGGTTACCCAAGAGCTCTGATGGAGACATACAGGGAGAGCAAAGTTGTTTGTATAGCTGCTAACAGAATGCCCATTCTGTAGCCCATGGATCAGAGAGTAATTTTGACTTTCAAGTCTTAATATTTAAAAAATACGTTTCGTGTGGCTTTGGTGGCCATAGATAGTCCTCTGATAGATCTGGACAAATAAATTGAAAGCCTCCTGGAAAGGATTTACGATTTCAGGTGCGTTTAAGAATATTTGTGATTCGTGGGAGGAGGTCAAAATATCAACATGAACAGGAGTTTGGAAGAAGTTGATTCTAGTCCTCAGGGATGACTTTGAGGGGTTCAAGACTTCGATGGAGGAAGTAACTGCATATGTGGAGGGAAATAGCAAGAGAACTAGAATTAGACGTGGAGCCAGATGATGTGACTGAGTTGCTGCAATCTCCTGATAGAACAAATGAAGAGTTGAGCAGAGAAAATGGGTTGTTGAAATGCATAGAACCTACTCCTGGTGACAATGTCGTTAACCATGCTGCCATGACAACCCAGGATTTAGAATATTGCCTACACTTAATTGACAAAGCAGTAGCAGGGCTTGGGAGAGTTGACTCCAGTTTTCAAAAAAGTTCTACTGTGAATAAAATGTTATCAATTAGCCTTGCATGCTATGAGAAATCTTTCATGAAAGGAAGGGTCAAACAAAGGCAAACTTCATTTTCATCCTGTTTTAAGAAATTGCCAACCACGAGCGACCACCACCCTGCCCAGTCAGCAGCCATCGACATTGAGGCAAGATCTTCCACCAGCAAAACGATGATCATTAACTGAAAGTTAGCACTTTTTAGCAAAGAAGTATTTTTTAATGAAAGTATGTACAGTGTTTTAAAAATACTGAACAGAATAAAGTATGGCATAAACATACCTTGTATATGCACCGGGAAATCAAAAAGTGTGACTTTGTGTGACTTGCTTTACTGTGGTGGTCTGGAATCAAACCTGCAATATCTCTGACCTGTAGCTGTGTGAGTGAGATCATGGAGATTTGTCATTCTGTGCCTGGCTTATCTAACTTAGCATAATGTCCTTCAAGTCTATACATGTCGCTGCAAAGGGCAGGATTTCTTTCTTTTTAAAGGATAAATGATAGTCTACTTTCTTTCTCTCTCTCTCTATACACACACACACACAGAGTAGCAGAACCTTTGTAAGTTGACCACCCAAAGGACTATAACAAACTAGTCAACACATGGAGGTGGTCAACATAAGGAACTAGGCCTACTGTTCTGATACATACATGGGTGTCTGGTCCTATGAAAATAAGGTCTACTTAAGGAGGTGGTCAATGTAGGGAGGTAGTCAACTATGGAGGCCCTAATGTGTGTGTATGTGTCTCTATATATCACATTTTCTGTGTTGATTCATCCCTTGATGAATCCTTAGGTTGATTCCTAATCTCGGCGATTGCGAAAAATGCGGCAACGAACATGGAGCGGCAGATAAGCCTTTGGAGATACTGATTTCATTTCTTTTGAACATATACCCAGAATTGGGATTGTTGGCTCATGTAGTAGTTCTACTTTTAACTCTTTGGACAGCCTCCAAACTGTTTTCCCTAACGGCTATACTAATTTACGTTCCCAGCAACAATGCACAAGGGTTCCCTTTTCTCCACATCCTCATCAACATTTATCTTCCATCTTTCTGCTGAGAGCTATCCCAACAGGTGTGAGATGATATCTTCTTGTGGTTTTAATTTGCATTTCTCTGCTGCTTAGTGATGTCGAGCACCTTTTTATAGACTTGTTGGCCATTTTATGTTTTTGTTTTCCAAGAAATGTCTATTCAGGTCCTTTATCCATTTTTTAATTGGGTTGTTAGCGTGTCGTTTTTTTGCCATTGAGATGTTTGAGTGGCTTATATGTTTTGGATATTGACCCTCTCGTCGGGTGTGTATCCTTTGCAAATATTTTCTCCCTTTCTGTATGTTGTCTCTTCACTCTGCTGATTGTTTCTTTGGCTGTACAGAAGCTTTTGAGTTTGATGCAATCGTTCTCGTCTGTTTTTGTTCTGACTCCTTTCTTGATGGTAGAGTAGATCCACTCACAGAAGGAAGCAACTTCAAACACCGTGAGCCTGGGATGATTTGTTCAGACCTGCACTAAGTTCTCAGGGGCATGTGGGGGAGGATTAACTGTGTCTTGGATTAGTCTTAGAGAGAGGAGGAGGTCTAGGAAGTGTTGGAGGTATCACATAGTAAAGGCAAAAGAAAAGAGCCAGATGAGGGGTGCAATAAAAAATATAATAGTAATATAATGATAATCAAAAATGCCTTATTTGGCTTGGCACCCACAGCACAGTGGTTATGGCGCTAGCCGCATACACTGAGGCTGGAGGGTTCGAACCCAGCCTGGGCCAGCTAAACAATGACAACTGCAACCACAACAACAACAACAAAAATGCCTTATTTAACTGAACACTTACTCTGTGCTAGGCACTGCGCTCAGGGCTTTATATATGTTACTAACTTATTTCTTCTCTTATCGTCATCTCCATTTTACAGATGAATCAACCAACCAACCAATTAAGCCAGTAACTGAGATTTGAACCTACCTGTCACTTGAGTGCTCTGGGGGAGGGTCGAGGAGCAAAGAGATGGAATCTTGGGCTAACTTGTCCTGGAGCCCCACCCCTACCCCAGAGGAATTTGGGGTCCTTTGTGGTTCTTAACTGAGTCTGGCCCGCCTCCCCCACTCAGGCATGAGCTCCCCTATGGGAGGGTCACATCTTCTAGCTCTCTGCACCTGCCAGCCCAGCTCCTAGCACAGGCACAATCGCTTGTCAACGGTAGTGGGGAACACCACTGTGCTGTCCTTTGACACTTTGACACATGCAGAGCTCATTGCGGTTGACAGAGCCCTTTGCCATCCTAAACCACACTGTGACTCCTTGGTGCCACCCTAGACTCCACTGCTCTTTGCTTCTGACACCTAAGTGGCCACCAAGTGCAGCCAATTCCACCCTTAGAGTTGGACTCACCTGGTCCTTCTCTGCCTCCCCACTGACCCCTCCCCAGGTTGCCTTGTCTTCCTTCCACAACCGCCCTGTGAGTTTCCCCTCACTTCCCATCCTGCCCTGCACTAAGCCTTGCTGCCCACCCAGCAGCCAAAGAGATCTTTCTGGAATAGAAAGCTGCCTGGGACTCTCCCCCCTGCTCTTAGGAGCAAGTCTAGCCTTGTCCACAGGGAATGCCCCCTCTGCTCCCTGGACCCCAGCTCCTGGCTCTACCTCTCTTTCTCTCACCATGTCCCAATCCTCCACACCCCCTGTCTGCCCACCGTTCCCACAGCCACCCATGATGCCACAGGCCTGAGTCACAGGGAGGTGCTGTGTGCACATCAAAGAGCAGGGAGAGTAGGGACCCAGGGGCACTTTGCAGCCCTCCCTTCACGTCACCCACTCGCCTGCACCAGCACTTCCCTCTGGCCTGTAGGCACCTGAGCCAAAGAAACTGGCTTGAACCAGGGCTCCAGGAGGCAGGGGAAGGGGAGAGGGCAACACAGCAAGTCTCAAAGCTTGTGTGTTCAGCCCTCTTATTCCCAGGATGTTATAAGGCCTCCAAGTATTTCATTTGTTAATAAAATATTTATATGGTATGTTCTTTATGCCGGACATCATTGTAAGCAGCCCACATAAATTTATATGATTTAATCCTTATGATAACTGCATGGGAAAGGTTACTATTTTGATTCCCATTTTACAGAGAGGAAAACTGAGGTAGAAAGAGGTTAAGTAACTTACCTACAGCAACACAGCTAGTAAGTAGCAAAGCCAAGAATTGTCTCGTGTGTCTGTGCGCTTGACTTCTAGGCTACATTGCCAGTTTCCTGGAGTCAGAACTGCCACCCTGCCAGAGGGAGTGTTCTCCTGAGACCCACACTAACTAGAGCTTGAGGAGCATCTGCAGAACAGAGGTCCCGCAGGGTGGGCCCTCCTGGCCTCGTCTCGCATGAGCTGTTATTTAATATTTCCTCACTTTGAGTCCTCCTCCTACTTCTCAGTCAGGTTTCGTTATTCCCATTTCATGGGTGAGCAGACTGGAACCCAGGGCAGGTTGCAACCAGGCGATCCACAGTGTTGCTGGGATTTAGAATCGAGTCCATCCGTAGAACGTTTTCCACTCCTCTGGAGGGAAGATGTGGTTTGAGGGCAAGCTGAGGCCTTCTGTCCATCATCTGTCCATCCCACATCCATCCTGGACGTGTTGGATCTGAAGAGCCACTGAGGTGCACCAGCAGCCAGGGTGGTTTGCAGCTCCAGAGAGCGCGGGCTGGAGGTGGAGTTGGAGGAGTCCCCGGCTGAGGGTGATGGCTGAGTTGGCAGGAGAAGAGAACCCGAGGGAAGGAGGGTCAGGAACTGAAGGGGGTAAAAGGCAAGCCCTGGGGAGGGTCCTGCAGAGGGACTGAGTAAAGAATGGGAGGGGCAGGAAGAGCGGAGCCGAGTAATAAGCCCCTTCGAATGTCTTCCCTTAATTCATAGTGTGCGCCTGTGTCCCTTACCCTAGTCACACATAAACGCAGGCCTCCCAGAAAACCCCAGAACCCAGTGTGGGAAGCAGGCTGAGGACCATGTCCTCTCAACACCCGCCATCAGATGGGAAAGCAGGGCCAAGGCAGCAGGGAGGAAGCGGCAGGGCTGCTGTGGAAACTCCGTGTCCTGGGGTGCTGCAGGGAGGGGGGGTGCGTCCAGCATCACCCCTGGCTTGATTGAAGGGGGGTCACTCCCGAGGAAAGGCCACACGCCTGGCCCACAGAAGGGGCAGAGTCAGCAGGACTATGGGGCCAAACTGAGGGTCAGCAGGGGACGGGGGAGGCGAGGAGGTGGGAGAAGCCGGAGGGAGGGCCGCCTTCTCGGAGAAACTGGTGAGTGAGGAAAAGGGGAGCCCAGAGGTCTGGGCAGCCATGCCCTCTGCCCTCTCCCCGCTGGCTCCCTCCCTGCTTGGCGTCTCTGGCCCCCCTCCCTCAGCACCCGGCTCCTCCGCCTCTGTTTCTGCCTCTCCCCTGTGTCCAGGGGTTCCCTCTGCTGCGGGCCCTTCCTGGGCCCTGCCTCTTTTCCTTCCGCTCTTTCCCCTCTTTCTTCCTCTGCCCCCAACTGTCTCCATCTTGGACGTTGCAGACATGTTTATGGTTAGGTCTGCTTCCTGCATAAAGCGCTATGCTATTTGTTTTCATTTGAAAACCAGGGGACACAGAAAGCTGAAATGCCCTTTCTGTCTCAGTCAAAAATCATCTTTCCCCCCAAAGGAGGTGTGTTTTAATTATCAACTTTGGTGAGCTTTATGGGTGAACTAGTGGCTGTCCAGAGAAAAAAGGCAAGCCTGGATCTCTGGGTTAAGTGCCAGAGAGAGGACGGCTTCCTGTGGACAGGAGAGAGCAGGCTGCTGGCCTCTCTTTCCTTCCAGGTGAGACCCACACTCCGGGCCTCTTCCCTCCCAGTAGATCACCCAGCACGCTCAGTGAGGCGCTGAAGAATAATCGCCCTCGATGAAGACATGCAAATAAATCACTCTGCTTGGCAGAGAGAATTTGAGTGTGCTTGTGAACCGTGCAGGCGAAGTCTCCCTCCAGCTGCAGAGCCCTGAGGACAGCCAAGCCTTGAACCACTCGCCCCCCAGGTCCCAACCTCAGTCTTGGAGCAGAAATGGGAGTCGCCCTACAATTCCGGGGTGCAGTCGCCACAGTCAGGGTGCTACAGGGGACAGGAGGTGCACATCCAGTATGAGACCTGGCCTGGATCAAAGGGGGGATGCTCCCTAGGAAAGGCCCACAGAAGAGGCAGGGTCAGCGGGACTGAGGGCCCTGTGCCGTGGATACTACTGCCTTGATGGGGAGTCGCACAGGGGGACACTGTCAGAGGCCCCCTCAACCCTTCCTCCCCCACCCTCTTATCCTGTACCCTAAGGGCTGTGATGCCACCCTGCCAGTAACAGTGGCTCTTGACGGCTGTGATTTTGCTGCAGGGACAAGCCCCTCAGGCCACCTCCATCCCCAGAGGACATATTAAGAAGCCTTGTGAGGTTTCTGGGTAACCTGAGTGTAAGGGAGCGACCCTGCGTGATCCAGACGTGTTTGTGGGCAGGATGGGGCAATCCCATCTCTCTCCGTCACTGCCGCAGTGAACACGTTGCCTGGCCTCCTCTGAAGTCCTTAAACCACTTTTGCCAATATTAAATAATGAATCAGTCACCTTCCTAAAACAGCTGACAGAGGCAAGAGGTGTCCTGTCATCCAATAGGAGAAAAAAGAGTATGTAGGTTTGCTGGACTTTAGATTTATTTCCTAGGACCAGATTCTTTTATCAGTGAATCATTTTGCTGTCTTCCTAAGACAATGAATGGCTGGCACCTTGAGGGGTGCCCACAGATGGTGGCCTGTGGCAGGGAGGACAGATGGCCACATTACAGAGCCTGAGGCTGCACTCCAAAGGTGGGAACGGGGAGAAGAGGGGAGCAGGGGAGAGACTAGGAAAGGGGGGAGGGGGAGGAGGAACAGAGGGAGGGAGTTTTATTTCTCACCCTTTCCCTGGGGGCTGCTTGGAGGTGGTTCTCTCTCTTGCAGATTGCCCGTCTCTATGCAGCGCTGCATGCCAGGATGTGACATCTCTATGCAGCGCTGATGCGGGGATGTGATGCAGGCTCAGCATGTCGCCCAGGAAGGTTACTCAGTCCTGGCTCAGAGTTCATTGGTCCTGTCAATCTGTCCATGATATTTTCATTTCTAGTTTGAACTTTTCTTAGTTTTGAGTCGCCTAGAATATGATCCTGAGAGGGTAGACTGAGTGCTGGGGGTGGGGGGGACAGGGAGATGGGGGAGGGAAGGCAGTAGTAAGAGGGGCGCGAGGTGGTGTGGATGTGTGCTCTGGGGTTGTCCTGCCTGAGGGGCTGGGGACACAGAGTCTTCAGCCAGCAGCTCCCGTCATGTGTCCTTGAGCTGCCCCGGGGAAAGGGCAAGGTTGGTTCCCACACCTCGTCTGTTCCAGATGTGCCTCAGTGTTGACAGCAGATGTCCACCAGCTCAGCCCTGCCTGTGAGGCTTGAAGGGGCAGAACAGAGGGTGATGGGGCACCCGGCCACAGAGAGCCTCCTGGTTTGCGTCTTTGATTGTTTGCTGGGAGTTCCCACCCTTATTTCCGGGCCTCTGCCTCCCACTCTCATTCTGTCCCTACCTTCTCTGCATGGGTCATGCTCACGTGACAGCTTTTAGGCTGGAGTCCTGCTCCTGCTGGCTGCTCGGGATGAATTTGGAAATTATCCCTTCGCTGTCACCCTCAGGGCTGGCTGTTGACTGAAGCTGAAGTCTTCGCATCAGGACAGCTTCTCCAGTGCCCCACTGACCCAATCCAGACGGGTGGGCTTTAGGGAGCCAGCACTCTTGTGATGTGACCTTGGGCAAGTTACTTAAAATTCCTAGGCTCTGATTTCTCAGGTGTAAAATGGGATGATAAGACCTACCTCGTGGGCTATTACTGTCAGGACTCAGTAAGGTAATACAGGTAACCAAGCACATGGCAAGCTGTCAACAAAAGGCGACTTTCACTAAGCAATGAGACAACAAGATGTTCGTTCTTTTTCGAGCACCTCAGTTTTGTGCTCTGTACTTCTCATCGCCCCTCCTCCAGCTCCCCCTGTCCCCACCTAGCACAGAGCCCAAGTAGGGGTCTGACAGGCTCTGAGGTGAAGGGGAATAGAGCCGGTGCTCCCAGGGCCCAGGCAGAGTGGCCCAGGGCTCCAGCCACCTCTGGGTCACCCAAGGGGCAGAACCTGCTCAGGCCTCCACCATGTAATGCAGTGTTTTTCAACATTTTTTTATCTCACAGCACATTTGAACCTATATTTAAACTTCTGCACACACTTAAGTTATGTCGATCAAAATAGAAAGGGGGGGTGAAAAAAAGAATATACTTACGGTGCTTTGAATTTCTTTAGAAAATAATTTAATTAATGATCTTTAACAATTTTCACAGCACACCAAAGATTCTCTCGCAGCATGCCAGTTGAAAATGACTACCCTCTGCAGAAGCTGCAAGCCTCAGGCCAGGGTCTCCTACACAGCAGGTCACTGAAATTACATACTGAATAAATGAATGAGTGGATAGATGGATACATGTACTTTCCCAAAGAGCATTATGCAGACTCGGAGGCTCAGGCAGGCCCAGGGTAATGCAGTTAAAATGAAACCTGAATGTTGAGCCCGTAAGTCACATCAGAATTCACTGGAGCATGTCCCCGAGGAAGTTCACAGCCACACACCTGCCACCTGCAAATGAAATGAGGAACCAGCCACTCCATGCCCTTTCTCCTCAGAGAACAGGTACAGATTATTCTCAAAGTATCAGTGTTATACTCGTGATGTTTCAAGTCTTGTCTTCATTATTCTACATTATTACATGCAAATGCTTAAACCAAAAGCCCCTGCCAGAGCTTTAGAAGAGAGATTCTGGTTCCAGGATAGGCAACTCAGGGAACACCTCCCTTGATAAACTTAGGCCTGAAGGGGACTTTCTCTTTCTAGACGTGAAATTCTACACACACACACGGCATTTGCGAAATGGCCAGCACCCAGAAGCCCATGGGGATTCAGAACACAGTGGATCAGGTAGTGGCTGGAAGCCAAGGAGGTGGAAATCAGGACCCAGCCCTGAGAAAAGGATGGCTGAGCACATGCAGGGTCTGGACTACCAGGCCCTGGGATTGATCCAGGACTGGAGGAAGGAGGCAGATGAAGGCTGATCTCGTGGACTGCTATGACGCGGCTGCCTGCTGGGAGAGAAGGGCTTTGATAGGCCTAATATTTGGAAGAGGAGAGTGGTCCTCAGGATGGGGTCCAATCGTCCTTGAGCCACAGGTTCATGGGCCAGGAGGTCAAAGACAATGTAGCATCTGGGTGAGGATTATTGCAGGGCCTGGAGCAGCTGCCTTTCCTGGCGGGGCCTGAGGCAGATGGGAGGAGGGGTCACCCTCTCTGTGTGCCCCTCACTGCTCTCGACTCACTTAATCTGGAGGGTGTGCCATGGACAATCCTGGCTTTAAAAAATGGAGACTTTATGTCTTTTATATTAACCTGGATGGAGGTGGAACACTTTCTTCTTAGTAAAGCATCACAAGAATGGAGAAGCAAGAATCCAGTGTACTCAATTCTAATATGAAGGCAGTAGATGAGCTAATATAAGGGGGGGCATAGGGAAATGGGGGTGCAGAGAGAAGGGAGAGGACGGGGGTCAAGGTGCATGGCACATCCTTTAGGGGTGGGACACAATTATAAGAGGGACTTTATATAACAAATGCAGCCAGTTTAACCTGATTCTTTGTATCCTCAATGAATCCCAAACACTAAATATAAACAAACAAAATAAAATAAAAACTGAGTCCTGCTGAAGCAGTGTTAATTGTTGTCTGTTACACTCAGCACTGCTGTGCGATGCTGCCTCTCTCCAGCTCTCTGAGGGCTCTGGGTTTTCATTCTCTCTGGAGACTCCATGTTGTGGGACAGGTGATGGCAATGGGCTGAGAAAGGAAGTGACCCTCCGCCTTAACTGGGGAGAGTCGCCTCTTTTTTGATGCTAGAGCTGAAAATGGCTTCTCCTGCTATACAGAAAGTGGCCCCAATGCTTCTTGTGCAGGTTCTAGATGGTTCCTCAACCTCCAGAACTGACAGCCAGCACCTCCTGTGCCTGACTTTCCTCCCGGGACTGCGTAGGTCTCAGGGCATGGCCCAGCTGCTTTCCTCTGGCTGCTCCAGAGGGCAGGTTGCCTCTTTGGTTGGACTCTCTGCTTTCTTTGCCAGGCAGTCTAGACTTACCCCGCCCTCCAACCTCTCCCTGCTGCCAAGGACTCAGATGCTTCAAGTTCTGTGCAGGATGGTAAGTATCAGAGAAAACCCCAAAGACCCTCTCAGTGTCCTAGCACCCGACCTTTCAGGATCCATCCCCTTTCTTTCTCTGTTTTCATCCTTTTATGCTGATTGAAGACTCAGTTTCCTCACAATATGCAGATTATGTGTTCAGAAACATAACATCTGGTTCTACCCTTCTCCTCTTTCACCTCCCTCTCCACTTCCTCCTCCTGGTTTTCTGATCACCCACACAAGAGTCTTCTCTCTAGGTTGGATGGGGTGTGGGGGGGGGGGAAGGCAGGTCGCACAGTCGGGGCAGGCAACTGTGGGTGTGAAAGCTATAATAAGGTGCTAAAGAATTTGCAAGCCCAAGATTTTTGTT
The DNA here is from genome assembly GCF_000181295.1 of Otolemur garnettii. Lineage (NCBI taxonomy): Eukaryota > Metazoa > Chordata > Mammalia > Primates > Galagidae > Otolemur > Otolemur garnettii. Next base: position 42,149,152 of record NW_003852396.1, read on the forward strand.
TTGTTTTGTCTTACAACTGATGGTCATATAACTTGATTAGCTGATTTGCTAATTTCAAAACAATCAGGGTGGTTAATTACACACTAAGCTATTCAGGTCAGAACACAAGAAGGTAATCAAGGTGTTGGGGTAATTGCTCTGAGAGCTGCTTCCAATTCCAAACAATCCCAGAGTTTGTTCCATAATATTCTACTGGGCTATAGACTTCCTGCCTGGTCTTGGGCAGGTGGGAGTGGGGTTGTCCCTTTCTCTTTCTGAGTCAGTTTTCAACCAGAGAAGCATCAGTGGCCTTGATGGGATCCAGAATGCCCAGAAGAAGGCCTAACACATCCTGAGACTCTGGGGAGACTTGACCCCATTGGCTCCATGGCTGGACGAGCTTTCTCTTTGCAAGAGTATCTCTGTAGGAGGCAGTGGGGATCTCTCACCAAGCAGGATGTGGTTAAAGGACACACAACTTGGGAAACAAGGCCTCGTTGATCTCAATGGCCTGGGCAGGACAGGCGCCTTGATTTTATCTCAGCAGTGAAAAGATTCCTGGCTGCCTCCTGTCAGCCTGGTTCTTTCCCTGACCCAGTTTGAAGGTTCCCTGATTGTGTCCCCATTTTAAGGTGGAGAAGCCAAAACTCGAAAAAAGTTCCAAAGTTCAGGTTGCTTCCCCTGCCCCCCACAGCAGCCTTCACTCTCTCCCTGGGCCTGTTCCACTCCTGGGCATCCTGGCACCGGCTCTGCCTGAGTCTAGGGCACTCTCAAGTGAGGGCGCCTTCATGCTTCAGCAGAAGTAGATGGAGCACCCACTACATGCTGGTCTCCCCTCCCTCCCAGGCTTTTTCTCATTGGATGCTTAAAGCATCCCATGCTGAACCCAGTCCAGCTGGGCTTTTTAAACAAGGTGTGTGGTGGTGCACAGAAGGTACGTGATGGGCTCCCACAGAGGAGACATCCTACAATTTTCCTAGCCTGCCAATTCTATTTAAATATTCTTTTATACAATTATTTAATTATATTTAATTACTTACGAAGTGCTCCCAAGGCTCCCCAGAAGGATGATTTATAATTAAATAATTAAATTACTAATTTGGGAACTAGTTTCTTCCACACATGTAAACAAAGCCGCATGGCGTAAGCAGTTCACAGGTGCAGCACCTTTACTGAACGGCTGGTCTCCTGGATAGATAGAGAAGCATCTTGCAGAGAGACACAAGACCACGAAGAATCGAAAGACCCAGAGCCAAGAAAGTGTAGGACAAAAGGGTTGGGTTTGCTAAGCTAGGAGAGCAAGACCCTGACATTGAGTGGTTGACAAAGGTATACCATGCGGTTAGAGAGAGTATCAGCTGCCACAGGCTAATTAGCTCCCCCCCCAAAAAAAAAGAAAGAGAGAGAAAATCTGTGCAAACAACCCTAGGTACCTTTTTCTTTTTCTTTCTTTCTTTCTTTTTTTTTTTTTTTGCAGTTTTTGGCCGGGGCTGGGTGTGAACCCACCACCTCCAGTATATGGGGCCGGTGCCCTACTCCTTTGAGCCACAGGCACCACCCCCTAGATACCTTTTTCAAGAAGCCAACTCCAGTGGTAAGCTCCCCAACTCTAGTGACAGAATTTAATCCTGATTCTCCAGCACCCACTCTGTCCTCTCCAGCACCATCCCCATCACCATCTTCTGGTTAATGTCAGCCTGCTTTCTTGTCTCAGAAATGCTCCTTAGTGTAAGCAAGACATCAATGTAACCTTAGATGAGCACTAACTTTTTTTTTTTTTTTTGAGACTAGGTCGCCCTTGGTAGAGTGCTGGGGCATCACAGCTCACAGCAACCTCAAACTCTTGGGCTTAAGCAATTCTCTTGTCTCATTCTCCCAAGTAGTGGGGACTACAAGCACCCCTCACAGTGCCCAGCTATTTTTTGCTGTAGTTGTCATTGTTGTTTAGCTGATTCCCCCCAGCCTCAGTGTATGTGACTAGCGCCTTAACTACTGTGCTACAGGTGCCAAGCCAATGCGCATTAACTTTTTTTTTTTTTTTGAGACAGAGTCTCACTTTGTCACCCTTGGTAGAGTGCTATGGCATCACAGTTCACAGCAACCTCCAACTCCTGAGCTTAGGCAATTCTCTTGCATTAGCCTCCCAAGTAGCTGGGACTACAAGTGCCTGCCACAACGCCCAGCTATTTTTTTGTTGCAGTTTGGCCGGGGCTGGGTTTGAACCCGCCACCCTTGGTATATGGGGCCGGCGCCCTACCCACTGAGCCACAGGCACCACCTGAGCACTAACTTTTAATATTCTTTTTTGAATATCTCCCATCTAAACTTTTTTTTTTAGAAACAGAGTCTTACTTTATTGCCCTCGGTAGAGTGCTGTGGTGTCATAGCTCACAGTAACCTCCAGCTCTTGGGCTTAGGTGATTCTCTGCCTCAGTGTCCCGAGTAGCTGGGACTACAGGTGCCCACCACAATGCCTGGCTATTTTTTTGTTGTAGTTTGTCCAGGGCCGGGTTCGAACCTGCCACCCTAGGTATATGGGGCCGGGATCCTACTCACTGAGCCACAGGTGCCACCCTATCTAAACTTTTTGTATGAGTTTGTTTTTCTGTTCTGTTTGTTTGAATTAAAAGGAAGAGCATGATCATTTCTGTAACTTACTATTATAGTTATTATTACACATATGAGCCATTACTGTGGTGGTGTTGTTCTCATTATTATTACAGTATATGGGCTGTTCATCAGGGATCTGGGTTACACACAAATCTGACCAAAGACATTTTTAGGAACAGGTCTTGTTGGTAACCTGAGGATTGCCTGTATTATATTATTTACATATAAATACAAATATACACCTTTAAACAAATAAAAATACAATAAAGTAGATATAAAAATGAACTTGAGTGTGGTAAGCAGAATTCTAAGATGTCCTCTGAGATTTCCCGGCCCTGATATATGGGCCTTGAATAATCCCTGGAACTGTGGGTAGGATAGGAGTTCACTCCTGGGTTTAGGTTATATTATAGGGCTCACTAGACCTTAAGATGAGGAATTATCTAGGTAGGTAATATGTTTACCTGGGCCCTTTGAAAGCAAAGCTGATTGCAGAGAGCAAAGTGCAAGATTCAAAGTAAGAGAGGGTTTCTTTTTTTTTTTTTTAAGACAGAGTTTCACTCTGTAGCCCTGAGTACAGTGCCATGGCGTCACAGCTCACAGCAACTTCCAACTTTTGGGCTCAAGTTATTCTCTTGCCTCAGCGTCCTGAACAGCTGAGACTACAGACGCCCACCACAACACCCAGCTATTTTTTGTTGCAGTTGCCACTGCTATTTTTAGCTGGCCGGGGCCAGTTTGGAACCCACCAACCTTGGCATATGGGGCCGGCTCCCGACCCACTGAGCCACAGTATGAGAAGGTTTCTATGCACAGAAGTTTCTCTATTATGGAGAGTGAGGGTAACACATGTGGGGACCTAAGAATGGGCTCTGGGAGACAAGAGCCATCACCAGTCAACAGCCAGCAACATAGCAGGGATCTGAGTCCTAAAACCATAAGAAATAGAATTCTGTCAACAACCAGAGCTTAGAAACACATCTTTCCCTAGTCAAGCCTCCAGGTAAGGACACAGCACACTGGACCCTGAGCAGAAGACTTAGATACGACACCCTGAACTCTCAACCCATGGAAAGAGTGAGATGTACATTTGCGTTGTTTTAAGCATTAAGTTTCCTGTAACTTGTTACACAGCAACAAAAGAATAAAACACTGACTTTTTAGAATAAAAAATATTTTAGATTAATTTCTGGCTTGCTATAGGCTGTTTGGATGCATGTTCAATGACACTGTGAGGTTGTTTGCTGTTTGGACCTCCTACAGAGAGAAAGCTAAGGAAGAAAGCTTGAGAAAGGCCGGATTACAGGTCCACATTTTATTCCCTTAACAAATCTTTAATGAATGTCTGTTATCTTCCAGCCATTGGACTGAGGGCTATAACAAATAATTTAGGTAAAGTTCTCTGCTCTAATAAGTGGTTTATTCTAGGCAAGGGGAAACTAATCATAAGTAAAGGAATAAATAATTTTAGGAGTATTAAGAGCTGTGAAGATGGCTTGGTGCCTGTAGCACAGTGGTTACAGCACCAGCCACATACACCGAAGTTGGCAGGTTAGAAACTGGCCTGGGCCAGCTAAGCAACAGTGACAACTGTCACAAAAAGTAGCTGGGTGTTGTGGTGGGTGCCTGTAGTCCCAGCTACTTGGGAGGCTGAGGCAAGAGAATCGTTTAAGCCCAAGAGTTGGAGGTTGCTATGAGCTGTGACGCCATGGCACTCTACTGAGGGCAATGTAATAAGACTCTGTCTCAAAAAAAAAAAAAAAAAGAGCTGTGAAGATGACAACAAAAGGTGAAGACATGACTAGGGTGGGGAGGGGGTTGCAGGCTTTAGGGTTCACTGGGGTGGTTTGGGAGGCTCATGGGCAGGTGGCATTTGAGCTGAGAGCAATGAAAAGGAGCCAGCCCTTCGAAGAGTTAGCAATGTCAGTGCTGCTAGCAGGTGCCAGTACTGGGACTGGGCCAGCACGAGCCCCCATGGGGACTTTGAGGTCTTCCTTAGGCCAGGAGTTAGCCCAGTTCTCAGCTCTGTGATTCTGCAAGGAAGCTGCCTGGTCTCACCCTGGGGATGAGGTTACTTGCTAGTCCCACCCCAATCCTATCTGAGGCTATTGGGTAAGGCTGGAAGGACTGGAACTCCACCTCCAAAGAGTCTCTCGGATAATCTGCACTGCTGTGGGTTTGGGGATTACATCCTTGCCAGACAGAAAGTGCTGTTTTCCCTCTGTGACCTGTCCTCTCTTGTGAAAGGTTTTCTTGGAAAGTGTTTGTTTTCTCTGGGGGGCCTTCTGAGTTATCTCCGTCCCCCCGGGTCCAGTTCAGGTTCCTTTCAAACTTCCCAGATCATCCTAGGGCTCTTGCTGAACAACAGAGAATCGCTTAAGCCCAAGAGTTGGAGGTTGCTGTCAGCTGTGATGCCACGGCACTCTACCAAAGGTGACATAGTGAGAGTCTGTCTCAAAAAAAAAAAAAAAAGACTTCTCTTACTCAACCACAGCAGCACAATGATTAAAATCAGGAAATTGAACATTAAGAGAATATGATTATACAGTTCATATTCGGATTTTGCCCATTTGTCCTAAGAATGTTACAGTATTTTTTAAGTGTGGTATTTTGTTGTTATGTCTCCTTGAACTCATTTAGTCTACAACTGTTTCTTATTTTTCATTGTCTTATATGATGCTGACATATGTGGAGATCACAGGCCAGGGTTTTGTAGACTGTCCTTTAATTTGGGTTTGTCTGATGTTTCCTCCTGATTAGATTCAGCTCGTATATTTTGGTGAGGAATACTTCCTGACCGGTGTCTGCTTGCCCCATTATCACTTTACATGCTGATTTGCTGAAATATTAAACCATCAAACATCCTGCCACAAAACATTATTTGAAAGCATACTTTCTCCCATTTTGTAATTTTTATCAAGAACAATATGGTCAGGGCAGCGCCTGTGGCTCAGTGGGTAGGGCGCTGGCTTCATGTACCGAGGGTGGCGGGTTTGAACCTGGCCCTGACCAAACTGCAACAAAAAAATAGCCGGGCACTGTGACGAGCACCTGTAGTCCCAGCTCCTCGGGAGGCTGAGGCAAGAGAATCGCCTAAGCCTAGGAGCTGGAGGTTGCTGTGAGCTGTGTGACACCACAGCACTCTACCGAGGGTGACAAAATGAGACTGTCTCTACAAAACAAGGAACAATATTGTCCTATAGATACCTACTGTAAGTCATATTTTAATTTCCCCCCAAACTGCATTTACAAAATAAGAAAAATCAGGTCAAATAAATTTTAACAATGTGTTTTATTTAACCCACATACCCAGAATATTATCATTTCAATGTGTAATCAATATGAAAAATTGCTTCTAGGATATTTTCCATGCTTTATTTTCTTTTAAGACTTCAAAAATCAAGCGCATACTTTATACTAACCGCACGTGTAAAGTGCTGAGTAGCCACTCTTGTCTACCCAACTGGACTGCATGGATCTGGCACGTGTTTTTCCATATTCTATAGCTGTAGCATAATTTATTTAACCAACCTCTCTTTTTGAAAAAAAAAAGTTGCCATCATAAATAATAATGCCACGAAGCTTCTCGTGCATAAATCTTTCTGTGCATCTCTGATGGTTTCACTAGGATACATTCCTAGGGATGGAACTTATTTATCAAGGCTATCAAAGTTACAACAGTTTCGAAGCTCTTAATACTGCCAAATTCCTTTCCAAAACGATTGCATCAGCAGATGGCTCCGTCAACACTGAGAGTGACTAAAAAGTCCCTCTCTTGTACCCCCAAACTCCTAGTTTTCTATTGTTTCAACTTCCAGTGTAAACAGCTACCTAAGGATCACTGCTGTGCCTGGCACCTTCTGCCTGTCTCTCTGGATCCACTCTCTGTCCTTTTCCTTCCTGCCCTGTGCCCAGGAGTCTAGCAGGTGTGCACCACACCAATGGCCTTTCTTGCCTCCAGCTTCCTGTTGAATAATGTCCATGGAAAGTACTGGTGGGAGAGGGGAGGAAGCAGGAAGAGTGAGGTCAGCATATTTGTTTCCCTGGGTTGATCCCTTCTGAGCTGCTGTGGGCTGGCTATGTCCCCCTAAGAGAGGCGACAGCCCCTGTCACACAGCTTTCCCAATGCAGCACCTTTTGTGGCTTCCTGGAATGCCTCCCTCTTCCTGCTCTTTTTTTACTTTTTTTTTTTTAGAGACAGTCTCATTTTGTCGCCCTTGGTGGAATGCTGTGGCATCACAGCTTATGGCAAGCTCCAGCTCTTGGGCTTAGGCGATTCTCTTGCCTCAGCTTCCTGAGTAGCTGGGACTACAGGTGCCCGCCACAATGCCTGGCTATTTTTTGTTGCGGTTTGGCTGGGGCCAGGTTTGAACCCGCCACCCTCGGTATATGGAGCCGGTTGCCCTATCCACTGAGCCACAGATGCTGCCCCCTGCTCTTGCTGGCCTAAGGAAGGGTCCAGCAATTGCTAGCCCTAAGGTGCTGCATTATCCCTTACTGGTTTCCCTCAATCTTTCTCCCACCTTTATCTCTTTGTTAAATCTCTTTGAGTCCTCAGCTTGACTTTGTCACCCGTTTCCAGGGAGCATGGTGAAGGATGCAGCCAGACATTAAGGAACCTGAAGTGAAAAAGTAAAGGCCAGGATTTACCAATAAACTGACTTCAAAGGAAACACATACTTAACCAGAGAAACACTTCTTTTGAAACGAAAATTCGAATTAGTCTTCAGGAAAAAATTGAGACAATACTATAAAATAGTTAAGAACAACATTATGCAAAAGGCAACCGGAGAGAGTGAGATTTTAGACATGAAAAGAGTGGATTGGCATAATAAAAACCTCAAAAAAAAGTTAGATGATTAATATCTAGAAAATCTCTTAAAATGTAACAAATATTAACATTACAGCAAATATGAATGAAAACAGAGGAAACATAGAGAATTGATCCAAACGGGCCAATGCCTGACCAGGAGGAGTGCCAGAAAGAGAACAGAAAAAAGTAAGGGGGGGAGAAGTAATAAAGAAATAGTCCATAATAATAGTCCATAATAGTCCATAATAAAGAAATAGTCCAAAGGGGTGGTACCTGTGGCTCAAAGGAGTAGGGCATCAGTCCTATACGCCAGAGGTGGCGGCTTCAAACCCAGCCCCAGCCAAGAAAACTGCAAAAGAAAAGAAAAGAAAAGAAATAGTTCAAGAGCATTTTCCATAGAAGAAGGAAGACATGAGGCTTAGAATGTGAATCATCCTTTACTGGTTTCCCTCAACCTTTCTCCCACCTTTATAAGCAATCTCATTGTTAAACTTTCCTTGAGTACTCTAAACAAGAGTGATCTCCAAACCAGGCAAAACCCAAAATTTACACCTAGAGACATTATTAAAAACTTTTGAAGAAATGAAACAGTCGTGGACAAAGGAATAAAAATCAGACCAGCGTAAGGCTTCTTTCTTATCAGCAACAATGGATGCTAGAAGGATCCTCTCTACCAAGTCATCGGTTACCCTGCAGCCAGAGTGACCTTTTTTTTTTTTTTTTTGAGACAGAGCCTCAAGCTATCCCCCTGGGTAGAGTGCCATGGCATCACAGCTCACAGCAACCTCCAACTCCTGGGCTCAAGCGAGTCTCCTGCCTCCACCTCCTAAGTAGCTGGGACCACAGGTGCCCGCCACAGCACCCAGCTATTTTTTGGTTGCAGCGTCATTGTTGTTTTGGTGGGCCCAGGCTGGATTCGAACCCACCACTTTAGGTGTATGTGGCTGGCGCCTTAACCACTTGAGCCACAGGCACTGAGCCCAGAGTGACCTTTCTTAAATTCACACATCACCGTGCTACTCCCCTGCTTACACACAGTCAGTGGCTCTCTTTGCTTCAAGGTGGAAGCTGGGAGTCTTCGGTTAGCTCCTGTGGCCGTGACCTGCCCAGACCAGCCTGTCTGCCACTTTCTGCTTCATCAGCCTCTGCACCTCCTTAACGGGGCTCCTTCTAGTCTCCTGGACACATCTCACTATTCCATGCCTGGGTGCACTTGCAAATCCTGCTTTCTCTTCCCAGCAAGTTCATCCTCCCTTTTTATCTAACTGATTACCTCCTGTCTTTCAAAATTCAGCTAGAGTAGCATCTTTTCTGTGAAGCTTTCTTTGTTTTGCCTTGCTTTGATCCCTGCCGTAGGCAAAGCTCACCATTTGCCTGGTAAGAAAATTTGGGCCAAAAAAAAAAAAAGCCTTATTCAGTGTCGTCTACTATATGACAAGAGCTGTGCTGTCCCACAGAGCTCACACAGCTTCTCTTAAAACTTAGAGACTGGAAGGCAAACAGACAATTTCTCTCAATTGGGGGTTGTTGCAACACATATTTAGTGCTATTGAGATACAGAAGTAGAAGCCTGGATCAGTCCACAGACAGGGAAGATTAGGGCTGAATTCACTCTGAAGGAGGCTTTGGTAAATTTGGATTAGAAGGACACTGAAGAGGGTGACAGGAGCCACGTGACAGAAGAATGAAGACTCTGTGCTGTAGCCAATCATCCCCAAGGCCTGGCACTTCGGCAATACTTCTCTTCCATGCACACACGTCTCCCTCAAATGGTGACATGAACCCAGATGCAGACTCTGGACTGACCTTCACAGAGTGCTCCAGGCAGTGACATGGACCCATCACAGTTCATTCACTAGATGAAACTCCCTCATATCCCTGGTCAGACTTGCATTTTAAACTGGATCCCTCGGTAGCCATAAGGAGAGTGGATTCCCTATATAGGGAGTCCTATGGCTGGCTCAGTCTTACTACCTTAGACATCTGGGATGTAAATTATAAAAAACACCTGTGACAGTCACTGCAGAGAGACCCTGAGCCATGGAGGCCTACGGTCCTCTTATTAGTCCTACTCCCAGGGCCAAGCTCAACCAGTCTATCATGAGAATCTTGTGTTACGTTACTCCAAGATGTGGATTTTTTTTTTTTTTTTTTTTTTTTGGAGACAGAGTCTCACTTTGTTACCCTCAGTAGAGTGTCATGACATCATAGCTCACAGCAACCTCAAACTCTTGGGCACAAGTGATCCTCTTGCCTCAGCCTCCCAAGTAACTGGAACTACAGGTGCCCGTCACAATGCTTGGCTGATTTTTTTAGAGGCAAGGTCTCATTCTAGCTCAGGCTGGTCTCAAGTTCCTGAGCTCAGGCAATCCATCTGCCTTGGGTTCCCAGAGTGTGAGGATTATAGGTGTGAACCACTGCACCTGGCCCTGGATTTGTTTTTCTTATTCAGGATTGAGGAAGATCCCCAACATTCATTCCAGGTTACTGGGGCTGATTTTTCACAGTCAAGGCAAATCAAGGTTATGACACAGTGAGATTGTTATAGGGATTCCTATCTAAAATACCAGCGGCCACTAGGCCTTATTCAAAAGCTCAGAGCCACCTTCCCCCGGATCCTGTGGTCTCCTTTTCAGCCGCTACCACACATTCTCTCGGATATGATGAGAACTATTTCCTCTTGGTGTAACTTGCAAGGCAGTGTTACCTTTCCCTTTCACTGCGGGGTGAGGACAGAGAACAGAGGCCACTTCACACAGCCTTCTCATCTTACTGCTTTTCCCCTGAAGAACCCAAGAAAGAACCTATGAAACCTGAGATCTCTTGTCCGTCCTAATGAACAGAAAATGATGAGAAAATAATCAGTTGGAAGATTAAACCATTGCCCTTCAGATATCAGGGCTGGTGCAAAGCAGGGCCTGGAAACTGTATAAAAATGTAATTATTCTAGTAAATTCCTTTTTAATTGGGTTCTTTTGATGTTTTTGTTTTATCGTTTAACACTTGCCATTTTCTTTGTGGGATGTGTACATTTAGACATCTTGCTCTTCTCAAGGCGGGAGGCATTCCTCAGGGTTACTGGCCTACATAGCAGACTTTTTTTTCCTACTTACCTAGATGCCTTTTCCTACCCTTTCCTCCTCTGTTACATTAGGATTTTGTAGCTTTTTTCTGTAAAGGGCCAGAATAGTGAATATTTTGGGCTTCTGGCCATATAGTCTCTTTAGCACCTACCCAATTCTGCTATTGTAGCAAAAGCAGGCATAGACCATGTGTAAATGAATGTGTATAGCTGTGTTCTAATAAAACTTTATTTACAAAGACAGACATCAGGCAAGATTTGGCCATTCTTTGCCAAACCCTGCTTCAGAATATTCCATGCCACAGTGCACCCTGATAGAAATTCTCACCTTCTTTGCACCTAGGGGTAGTCATAGCCATTGAGACATTAATAGGTTACCAAGATAGAACCATTTCTGGAAAAACATCTGCCTTGCTAACAAAGGTGTCACCACTTCCTCAATCCTTTCGTTTTTTCTTTCTTTCTGTAACATGGGGATGAGTTTGGAGGACCGGCAGCCTTCCTGTGACAATGAGGCTACAGGGATGAGGATGACGGCCTCTATCCTAAGGGTGGCAGAGCAGTAGGACTGAAATTGTGGGTCCCTGATGGTGTCATAGCACTGGCTCAGCCCTGGGCTCTCTACCCAATGACTTCTTGTTCTTGGGAGACAAATGAATCCTACTTTGTGTCAGCCCCCAACTTGTCTGCTATTGTAGCTGAGCACACTTCTAATACAAGCAACACATGTGCACCATAAAACATTTAGAGAATGTAGGAAAGCTGAAAGTAGAGGGGGAAACCACAGTCTCACCACCCATGAATGTACAATGTCACAGAATGAGGAGGACATCCTCAGGTACTCTCAGAGCCACTTGGACTATTGCAGGGCAGCTACAATTATACTTGTGTGTACAAAGCGCCAAAAAGATGACTTTAACTCCATACATCATCTCCTTGTGAGAAATCTGGATGTTGCAAACCAAGGTTGGTACGGTATGGGAGCAACAGCACTCCTGAAATTTTAGAGCCATTGAACACTTCCTGGAATTTGCTGAGTATGATTGTTTTGCTTCCCAATTCTTGGCCCATATGACCCTTCTCATAGATCTCCTTTAAAAGAATCAGGCTTTTGATAGTCAAGAAAATCTTTCCTACCTGCCATTCTACCTTAGAACCAACCCCAGTCCTGTCCACCACACACACACACACACACACCTGTGTGTATGGACCCACCATCTACCCTGCAATGGGGAAAGTGGTCTCTAGATGTATGAAGAGACCGATAGATTGGTGGAACAGAGTAGAGAGCCTGGAAACTGAAACACAGATAGAAAGAAACTTGGTATACAACCGAAGTAACAGGACCAATAAGTGCAGAAAGGACAGGATATCAACAGATGGTGTTGGGACGCCTGGATTTCTAAATGGAAAATGAAATGAAATGAAATTCCTACTTCATCCTTTATCCAAAGTAATCTCTAGAAGGATTCGAGACTCAAATGTAAAATGCAAACCTTTGCTAAAACTATTAAAAGAAAATATATAACAATATATTTATGTCCTTGGGATAGGGAAGAATTTCTTGACAAGTCACCCCATGAGGAAAAGAGTTAAATAAGGCTACATTAAAATAAAAAACTTTGGCATGTCAAAAGACATTATCTTTTAATTTTTATTTATTTATTTTTTTGAGACAGAGTCTTACTCTATTGCCCAGTCTAGAATGCCTTGGCATCAGCCTAGCTCAGAATAACCTCAAAGTCCTAGGCTTAAGTGATCCTCCTGCCTCAGCCTCCTGAGTAGTTGGGACTACTGGTGCTCACTACAATGCCTGGCTAATTTTTCTATCTTTAGTAGAGGTAGGGTCTCGCTCTTTCTCAGGCTGGTCTCAATTTCCTGAGCTCAAGCAATCCTACATGACTCAGCCTCCCAGAGTGCTAGGATTACAGGCATGAGCCTCTACACCCAGCCAAGCTATTTTTTAGATAAGTCACAGGCTGGGAGAGTATTTGCACATATATAACTTACAAAATAACTGTGTCTTGAATATGTAAAGAAGTCTACAAATTAACAAGGAAAAGACAGCAACTTAGTGGAGAAATGGGAAAGAGAAGAACTGAATGGACATTAACATGAGAGAGGTGCTGTGCTCACTCTGGCCGCACAAAAACTGGAATGGTAAAGAGAAAATTAGCATGGCTCCTTACTCAAGGGTGCTACACAAATGTGTGAAGCACTCCATTTTTTTGAATGTTTATTGCAGCCCAATTCACAATTACAAAGATGTAGAAACAACCTAAGTGCCCATCAACACATGAGTGGATTAATAAAATGTCAGATATGTACACCCTGGAATACTAGTCAGCCCTAAAAAAGTGATGAACTGATACTTCTCGTATTAACTTCTGGAGACCATTCTTGAAGTGAAGTATCACAAGAATGGAGATGCAAACATCATGTGTGCTCACTATTAAATTGGAAATATCCTAGTTTCTCTTCAGATCATATAAATCTTTCGCCTTTTACTATTAAAATGGAAATCATCAGTCAACACTTCTGTGCTCATTTGGAAATAACACTCATCAGAAATCCAGTAGGTGGAGGGGATGGGTAAATTCATACCTAAGGGGTACAACGGACAGTATCTGGGTGACGGGCACTTCTAACTTTGACTCAAACTGTACCAAAGCAATTTGTGTAAGCAAAACATTCGCATCCCTATGATACTCTGAAATAAAAATCAATCAATCAATAAAATACAAAAAACATGGGACATGACTGGGGAAAAAATAGAAACCAATTATTTGCAGAAAAAAAAAAGAAAAGAAAGGAAGGCTGGCTCTGACTAGTCAATCAGGGCAATGCAAAGATGAATGAGCCCCAGGTTTTTGTGCATGTGGATGGCAAAGAGTTTAGAAATGAAAGAGATGACAAGGAGAGTGAAAAACAGAAACTCTGCCAGTAGAAAGGTACATCGGTACAGCCGTCTTGGAGAAGAAATCCATAATCCAACTTTTATTGAATAAACTGTACTTACTAGGGTGCAAGCAGAGATCCATTTTTATTCCTCCCCATGGCTCCTGTTGACCCTCTTTGCCAAACAGTTCTTTATTTGCTCCCAGTAGCTTCAAACCCTATGAAATATGTGGCCCAGTGGTAAACCTAATGCTCTGGGTGGAAATGTATTCCCCCCAAATTGATGCTGAAACCTAATCCCCAGTGTGATGGTTTTTGGAGGTGGCACCTTTGAGAGGTGGAGCTCTCATAAATGGGATTAGTACCCGTGTACTAATTAGTATTTAAAAGCATTAGTACTTAAAAGAGGCCCCACAGAGGGCTTTTGCCCCTTCTACTATTTGAAGACACAGTGAGAAGACAGCCATCTATGACCCAGGAAGTGGGCCCTCACCAAACACTGAATCTGCTGGCGCCTTGGTTTTAGACTCCTTAATCTGCCCTGTTGGGATACTTTGTTATGGTCATGCAAGCAGGTTAATACACCTAGTAACAAACATGTATGGCCTGATATGAAGAAGATGATAAATCTGTCTGAGAGATATTAAAAAAAAAGTCCTGAATTGGGGGATTGGATATTGTGAAGGTAGTAATTCTCTCACAAAGTAATAGCTATATAATGGAACCTTATTGAAAATTATAAAAAATTATTCTTTTATCCTGACAAGCTCATTTAATAAATAGGAAACATCATATGATAATAACAAATATTCTTAAAAAGCAAAAACAATAAATGTGGTTGGGCCATCTTCCCACATAGCCAAACACAGTAGAGCTGATGACTTTCGTACAGACGTAGACACAGAGTGACCCGGAAGACAGATCCGAGAGCCACATGGGTACGCCTGTGTGTGTATATATAAGGTGGCTTCTCAAATCAATAGCAAAACAATGGCATAGTCAATAAAGAGTATTGAAATAATTAAATCGGCATCAAAGTTAGATTCTTACCTAGCATCACATGCAAATACATTTCAGCTAAATAGTTAGACACCGAAAATTTAACAAAGTTTCCTTGGTGATCCCTATCCTTGGCCTTCCCTCCTTCCCTCCAACATCTAATCACTCCAAAGGATTAATCTAAGGCAATCATGATAATCACATTTTCCTAGGAAGTAACTGGGCCCAGACAAGAGAAGTATATCAGAGCTTTTGGAAAAGATTTTCTCGTTTCCAAGGAGGAGCTCAGAGGAAAAAGCAGTCCTTTTTTGTTCCTCTGGATTTGCTGTGAAGTCTGCTGATAGACAGATGATGGAAGACTGAAAGAGTCAACACCAAGATGTGAGCGGTGGTTACCTTCACTATTTAATTCCCTATCCTCTGAACTTCTTACATGGGAATGTATTCGTTAACTAGTGGTGTAAACATTAAGAACATTTTAATTACTCTGTTTAATCCTTATCACCTTAAATCCTTCCTTGCTTTCCTTTTGTTTCTATTTGCCCCCTCCCTGGATTTTCAGTCTTTAACCTTCATGAAGTCGTCCTGGGTGAGCAGTCCTTGGATTGCTTTGTTGTTTTGACTGCAACTGAGAGTCTGCTTGTTACGAAAGTGGCTTTACAAAAGTGTTGACGTTTGTTGACAAAACTGTTAGGCCTGGGATGGCTTCTGTCACCTTACTTTAGGCCTTATTAAGTTGTTTGCTTTCTGTTTTGTCTTTTGCTATGTATTTTGTTGGCTTCTTAACGCCTCCTGTGATTTGTAAACTAGACTTCCTTTAAAGTCTATGAATGGTGACTACATTATGAACTAATTCTTAAATTCAGATGTGTCAGCCAAGATTCAACCAGGAAATGGGGGTTCAGGTATTTCAGGAATGGAAGGTTTAGTACACGAACTAGGGGCTGGCTCGGCGCCCATAGCTCAGTGAGTAGGACACTGGCCACATACACTGAGGCTGGCGGGTTTGAGCCCAGCCTGGGCTGCGAAGCAACAATGACAACAACAACAATAACAACAAAAAATAGCTGGGTGTTGTGGTGGGCACTTGTAGTCCCAGCTACTTGGGAGGCTGAGGCAAGAGAATCGCTTAAGCCCAAGAGTTTGGGTTGGAGGCTGCTATGAGCTGTGATGCCACAGCACTCTACGCAGGGCGACATGGTGAAACTCTGTCTCCAAAAAACAAAAACAAAAACAAAAAAACCCAAACAATTAGGGGCTGGCATAAACTTTGAAAAATCAGGGATGCTAAGGCCAGCAAGTCTGCCATCAAGATCTGGGCCAGAATGCCTGAAGCAGGTGATTCTTGGGACTCAGGGGGAAGCCACCGTGAAATTGCAGCCTGGGCACTTTTCTGATCACAGGTTATCTCAGGAGAACAATGACTTCCCCTTCCAGACTTCTCCAGAGTGTCTCTTCTGGGCAAAAGCTAACCCCAAACCATATGGGGAAGGCAGTTCTAGAAACGGCAGTCCCAGGCTTCTCTGCAGCAATGCAGAGTGCTAGCTAGTTGATAGGTGACAGCTAGCAGAGCATACTTATCACTTTATTTACAAATGTACATTAACTTCTTACTCCTCTTTATAGGAAACAAAGAGCCAAATCTTCTCGCTTCCTCAACTGCCCTCATTTCTAGTAATTTTAGCTGAACGACATAACAGATCGTTTTTCCTTTCGGTTTATTTTTATATTGTGTCCCTGTACCCACATTTACAGTAATTGTGTGTGTGTAGTTTAGTGCTTATTTCCAGTTCTTTTCTCCTACTTGTCCTGAGATCTAACCTTGGGCTCGTTTTATGATCTTCTAGTAGACATTCTCACAGAAACTTCAGGAGGAATAGAGACATATGTTCTTTTAGTTCCTGCGTTTCTGAGAATATTCTTCCATTTCTATGGCACACAAATGCATAATTTTCCTGAATTTATTGGCGATGACCTCGTCTCTACAGAACTCTGTAGACATTTCTTATCACTTTTACCATTCATTACTGTGAAGAGTATTGGTGTAAGAAATGCCAATCTTGGCTCGGCGCCTGTGGCTCAAGTGGCTAAGGCGCCAGCCACATACACCTAAGGTGGCAGGTTTGAATCCAGCCTGGGCCCCGCCAAACAACAATGACGGCTGCAACCAAAAAATAGCCAGGTGTTGTGGTGGGCACCTGTGGTCCCAGCTACTTGGGAGGCTGAGGCAGGAGACTTGCTTGAGCTCAGGAGTTGGAGGTTGTTGTGAGGTGTGATGCCATAGCACTCTACCCAGGAGGATAGCTTGAGGCTCTGTCTCAAAAAAAATAATAATGATAAAAAATAAAATATATATATATAAAAAGAAATGCCAATCTTTTGCTTTTGTTAATTGCCTCTTTATTTTTTTAAGACTAAATAATTCTGTATGTTGAAATTTACTTTTAGTTGTCAGGACTTTTGTAGCTATTAATTTTTTTTTTTTAAGACAGAGACTCACTATGTGACCTTGGGTAGAGTGCCGTGGTGTCACAGCTCATAGCAACCTCAAACTCTTGGGCTCAAGTATTCTCCTGCCTCAGCCTCCCAAGTAGCTGGGACGATAGGCACCAGCCACAACACCCAGCTACTTTTTTGTTGTGGTTGTCATTGTTGTTTGTTTAGCAGGCCTCGGCCAGGATCAAACTCGCTAGCTTTGGTGCTTATGGCCGTTGCTCTACTGGCGCTATTGATTATTTCTGATAAAATACATTGACTGCATACTCGATTAGGTTGATTTTGTTTGTAATGTCAAGACGATTTCCATTTCTCATTGTTTCAGCTTTCCTTCCTCAGTAGGATTTAAGATGACAGATTCTTGGCATTCTTTTTCACATTAGCTATTTTTATCTCTCATTTACATATCTTTATTCTTTTGTTTTCTATTAGAATTTCTCCAGTTTATCCTCTTATTAATATGCTTTTTCTACAATATTATATTTATTATCTTTCTGGACACAAAATGGATGCCAATGTATACTGCATTTTAAATCTCATGAAGTCACTTCTAATTTAGCTAGCTGTATTTTTAATGACTTGTTCCTATTTAGTAGGATAATTTCAATAATAGCTTACCTAAAACACCAGGCAGTCTGGACGCAGTGGTTCACTCTTAAAATCCTACTACTTTGGGAAGCCGAGGCAGGTAGATTACTTGAGCTCACAGGTTCAAGACCAGCCTGAGCAAGAGTGAGACCCCATCTCTACTAAGAACAGAAAAATTAACCAGGCATCATGGTGGTCACCTGTAGTCTCAGCTACTTGGCAGGCTGAGGTAAAAGGATCACTTGAACCCAAGAGACTAAAGTTACTGTGAGCTGTGTTGATACCCTGCACTCTACCAAGGGCAGCAAAGTAAGACTCTGTCTCAAAAACAAACAACATGCTCAGCACCTATAGCTCAAGCAGCTAAGGCGCCAGCCACAAACCCCAGAGCTGGAAGGTTCTAATCCAGCCCGGGCCTGCCAAACAACAATGACAACTACAACCAAAAAATAGCCAGGCATTGTAGTGGATGCCTATAGTCCCAGCTACTTGGGAGGGTGAGGCAAGAGAATCGCGTAAGCCCAAGAGTTGGAGGTTGCTGTGAGCTGTGATGCTACAGCACTCTACTCAGGGCGACAGCTTGAGGTTCTGTCTCAAAAAACAAACAAACAAACAAAACAACAACAATAGAAAACACAAGGCAAATAGCTCCTAAAAACATATTTTTAAACAAAAAAAATCTACTTTACAGGGAGAAAAAAATCTATATTTTATTCTAGAATGTTCTCCCATTTCTCTCCTTTTCTTGAGTTAATGTTTGTTTGTGTTAATTCTTTTCTTTTTAACTATCCTTTTAAAATGAGGTATATTCAGGCTGGGGCTGGAGACATAAATTTAATTCACCTAGTTCCAGTCTGCAAAGAGAATAGAAGGCGTTCTATTCAATGAATATGTAGGTGCCCTATAAGAACTGTATTTGCATATTTGACCTACTTTGAAGACTCTTGGACACTGCTAAAGATGGATGCTTAGAGGTCAGGTGCTGTGACTCATGCCCGTAATCCTAGCGCTCTTATGTGGATCCCCTGAGCTCACAGGTTCAAGACCAGCCTGAGCCAGAGAGAGACCTCATCTTTAAAAATAGCTGGGGGTTGTGATGGGTGCCTGTAGTCCCAGCTACTTGGGAGGCTGAGGCAAGAGAATCACTTGAGCCCAAGAGTTTGAGGTTGATGTGAGCTGTGATGCCAT
>NW_003852396.1:42167852-42248589 GCF_000181295.1 Otolemur garnettii
AAAAAAAAAAAAAAAAAAAAAAGGATGCTTAGAAGAAAGTCTTTCTATGAAGCACATTAATTGAAGTCCATTAATTGGCCACAAATCAAATGGTGGTTTCTGTCCTATATTAGAAATTAAAATATCTTCAATGGCTAGATCTGGAAACCTATGATACACGACAGTGAGGCCTTGCAAAAGAGCTCAGTGTTGACTTCTTGCCCCCAAGGGGCTGGATGGCAGTTCCAACCCATTGTTAAGGCGATTACTTCATTTTCTCCAGAATCCAGAGAATGCATGGGTCTTACTCACATACAAGGACAGGCTGCAATAGTACAGTGTCTAAATTCTTGGGTCAAATGTGAAAAAGATGTGATTACTCTGGAAGCAATATATGGTCATTTATTTATGATCCTGAAGATATGAAAAAAAAGACAAATAGGATTGCAAACAAAAGTGGAATCATTTCCAGGCAGACTGAGCCAAGAGAGGGGCCCAGGTCCTCCCCCGTCCCCAGAGCACCCTTCAGCCTTGGCATCCCGTCCCTTGAATCAGAGTCATTGTCTGGCTCTAATGCAAACACTGGCTCCATTGTGATTTTGCAGGGGCAGAGCCGCATATGCACTGCTTTCTACCCGCCTGGGGCTTCTTGTGCTTATCCCATTGAGCTGTGACTCAGGCAGACAGCCAGAAGGGCCTCTATCCAGGGTGGTGCCTGGGGATTTGTGTTGATTTATTGCACAAGAGCTGCCAGGTAAATCCCTCTGCCTTCCCATGGGAAATGTCAAGTCGGGGGCAAAGTTTGGGTGCTCCCTGTTTAGATTCAGGGGTTTGGGTCAGAAGGGATGGTGGCCAAAATTTACCTTCTTATTTAAATTTGCCTCTGAGGATACTTCGATGAATCTCAGACTGCCTGGAAAGTTCTAGAAAAATTCTAGATTCTACAAATCAAGTGTCCTAAGGGGTTCTCATAAAGTGTAGGAGATGGGGCAGTATAGCCTAAAATAAATGATGTTAACAGAGTGGCTTAGTGCAATAACTCTTAAGGGACATTAAGGTTACCTTTGGAGCTTATAAACATGCAGATTCCTAAGCCACATTCCCTAGGATCCTGACATAGGTCTTGAGTTGGGATTAGTAATCTTTATTATCATTATTTTTTGAGCATGCCAAACTGATTCTAATGCAAGAAGGTCATGTAACAAATTCCACTTAGCAAAACACTCCTTTATGGGAGTGTTGGCAAAGTAAGCCCTTGGATGAATCTGTTCTGATAAGTATCTGGGCCAACATGGGCTCCTCAGGAATGACAGAAGGGTGACTATAAGCATTCTCTTCCCCTGGATTGAGTACTGCCTTGTGCCTACCCAGACTTCCTCAGCAGCCAAGCTTCCAACAGCCTTCAATCAGATACATTCCCATCACCTTAGGGGATGCCATGCTGGAGGTCAAGGACAGGATCAGGTAGAGGGAGGAAACCTTCCTTTTGTAGGGTTAGACTATGAGCTCAGTTGGGAAATCCCAGTGACAGATAGTGAACTAGAGTATTTTGCCATTGATCAGCGTTGCCACATCCCCTCTAAGGGAAACTACACCCACCCACAGGCCCTCATTTCCAGGTGACCAGATTGAGTATATAAGAAGGTGCTTCCCTAGTCACAAGCAGCTTCGACTAAGGCTGGGCTGATCCCTAGGCAGCCAATTCTCAGGTGATATAGGACATGAACTGGCATGAAAATATTCAAACTAAGCCAGATTACTTCTGTTGGGAATGTGAATTGAGAAACTTGGAGAACCAAGCCAGTCATAAGTAGGTCACAGTTTATCAAGAGGTCATGTCATAGTAAAAGAGGCTGGAGAAGTTACAGTGCACCATCAGCAAGGAGAGGACACAGGTCAGTGGGGGAGAAGACAGCAGAGCAGGTGCACAGAGAGGTAGAAAGCTGAGAAATTTTGAGAAATGGGACACCTGGTTAAGAGCACCAAGAAAACGCAGACTGTAAATGCCCTCCAGCCCAAAGAACACGGAGCCTTACTTGAGGGAACTTAAGACGGTCTCTATTCCTAGCAATGAAATACCCACAAACAATGAAATGGGACCAACATTCAGTGAGCTCTGACTGCATGCAGGGTACTTGCTGAGTGTTTTATGTATGCTTTCTCGTTTACATTCACAGTTGCATTAAAAGCTATACACCATGTGTCTGCCTGTTCTA
Source organism: Otolemur garnettii (assembly GCF_000181295.1). Taxonomy (NCBI): domain Eukaryota; kingdom Metazoa; phylum Chordata; class Mammalia; order Primates; family Galagidae; genus Otolemur; species Otolemur garnettii. Next base: position 42,170,048 of record NW_003852396.1, read on the forward strand.
CTTTATCAGCCTTCCTGTAGAGGGAAGGAAAAGTACTGGACTGTCTCACCTAACCTGCCCAGTATGATAGCCCAGTCACATGCGGCTAATAAGCATTTAAACTGTGCCTAGTCCAAACGGAGATGTGCTCTAAATGCCAACTTTTTAAATATAGTACAAACATTTAAAAAATCTGATTCACAATTTTGCATTGATAACATGTTAAAATTGTGTTGGGTATAGTGTGTTGAACAAAACATGAAGTTAAATTCACCTTTTTTCTTTTTACTTATTGGAAAACTAAAAATTACATATGTGGCTCACATTTGTGACTGATGTGAAGTTTCTCTGGGGCAGTGTCGGCTTAGCCTTCTGTTCTATGAGGCGAAAATATAGTGACACGTGAAAGGAAGAAACGTGAACTCCTCCCTTGAGGAGGCCACATTCACCACCAGTCTACACGCTGGAAAATAAATTCAATAAAAGTTGGCCAAGGACATTGTGCTGGTCTCCCAAGTTGTCGCCATACCTCTTCTTCCCCTCCCTAGGTAACAGGATTCTTCCTCCCATTCAAGAAACAGGACCTACTTTCCCTTCTCTTCAACTTGTCAGCTGTGTAACCTGCTGTGACCAATGAAATGCGACCGATGCCGGGCCGGCTCTGGGTGTAGCCTTTTGGAGGCCTGGCAGCTCCTGCCCCCGCTCTTGCAGGCCAGTCATCATGTGCGGGGGTGCTCTGGCTACACCACTGAATGGAGACAAAGACCGAGGCCATGGAGGAGAGCACCTCAGTGCCAGACACATGAGCGAGGCCTTCTAGGACCTTCCAGCACACCCAAAGTGGCCAGCAACACAGCTTAATGAGTGACCCTAGCAGATGCCACGTGGCACAGACAGACTGTTCAGCCAAACATGGCCCACGAGGCAGAACTGTGAAAAACAATAAATTCTTATTGTTTCAAGCCACCAAGTTTTGGAATAGTTTGTTACCTAGTGATAAATAAACTGTGCCTTCTGTATGCAAAACCCTATGAAAGGCAGATAAAACCAACGGGCTTCCTGCCCTCCACGGCTACGTCACACGCGCATAGGAAAGTAACTTCAGCATGAACTATCGGAGCTACGGTTCGTTTTAAGTTTCACATTGCAGTGGTTATTGAGGAACCTCACACAGGACTGCATATTGTCTCCCCCAGGCCCACGAGCTCAGCTCTCTCTGCTGGCTTCCAGCAGGCCCAGGGCTTCAGACTTGGACTTTTGAGTGCTTCTTTTCACCAATTAGGTACCGTACAGCCCTTTACTTCCCCACTCAAGCCTGATAAGGCGGGAGGCAGCCACTTCAGCAATCTCTCCTGGCTCACCCTGAAGATATATTCACAGGTGTAACCACTCACTGCTCCAGGCAGAGGTATAGGCCAGGCATGCAGTACAGGCTTGTGCCTGTAATCCCAGCTGCTTGAGAGGTTGAAGCATGAAGATCATTTCAGCCTGGGAGTTTGAGATCAGCCAAGGCAACATAGCAAGACCCCCTCTCTAAAACAATAAGAATTTTTAAAAATTACCTGAGCAAGGTGGCATGCACCTGTAATTCCAGCTGCTTGGGAGGCTGAGGCAGGAAGATGCCTTGAGAGTATCTCTATTTGAGCTATGATGGTGCCACTGCACTGCAGCCTGGGCGACATCAACAAAGAAGCACAGGCAGAGGGAAAAAGTTGCAATTATGGGAAAATAACACAAATACTGGACTTCTACAGAGTTGTTTATTTGTCACTGGGCCAGACTTTCTGACATCTCCTCAAATGTAGTAAAGGAAAGCCCGTGAGCCTTTTAATCTCTGCTTTTATTTCCAAGGACAGGATTTCCTTTCCCTATTCCCATCCAACTCTATAGAAAGGGTTCCCTGGGCTGTTTTCCCCATCGTGGTCCCACTGCCCAGCTTTCAGGAGCCATCCTGGCACAACAGTCAGCTTCCCTTTGTCTCAAGTTGGCCATTTGCATCTCTGTGGCCTCCTTGCCTGGCACCCACTGATGAAGCATTTGCCCCCTGTGTGCTCAGAGCTCCTCATTTGCATTTCGCCACAATAGTGAATGGCTTAGGGCCTATTGAAATACAGTTGCTAACTGGTGAATAATTCAGCCTGGAATCACAGCCCTGTAAGGCTGAGACTTGCAGCTTTTCTAAGAGCTCTGAACACTTCGGCCCTGGCACCGTGGACCACCGGTTGAAAGTAAAGGCAGGGCAAGAAACTGAGAGGAATCCGACGCCAACAGGGCAGGCCTTTGCTGCTCTCCCTGGGATATCATTCCAGGGAGAAAGTCTTGGGTAGTTCAAACCAACCCCACAAAGTACAGTCAATGTTTAGGTCCTAAACTGAGCCAGTACACAAAGCAAAAATCACATATGGTCAAAACTGCCCTTCAATATGGCTTTAATGCCTGTAAAGGCATTACTGGGGCAATTAAGGGCATTACTGGGGCAATTAAGGGCAATACTGCCCTTAATGCCTGTAAACAGAGAAGACACTGTTACACGTTTACAACTGTGGACAGCGATCCTTAGAGCCGTGGGAAGTTTAAGACCACTGAGGAATGAACGAAAAGGGGGGACAAAATAAAGTCTAGGAAGAGATGTCTGTTTTCAAAGCACTTTGCCTTTCAGATAACTGCTAAATCTCCAGCCACAGTTATTCTTACTCTTCACACATCCCTGGTAGAAAATGGGGCAGGGGAGGCGGTAATGACAACAGCAGCCGGCACTCAGGAGAGCCAGGCACTGTTCTAAATGCCTGATGTGCATTAGCTCAGGCCACATTTACTACAATAAGAACCATCATCCCTATTTCACAGAAGAGTAAACTGAGGCATAGAGGGCCTGGGGAAATTTTCTGAGGTTGCTCTCTAGAACCCAGAGTGAGATAGTCTCAGGAGGGGATGGCTGATGGGACTGATATCCCACCAACATGGCATAAGGACCACTTTCTTTTTTTTTTTTTGAAACAGAATTTCATTCTGGTGCCCCGAGTAGAGTGCCGTGGCATCATAGCTTACAGCAACCTCAAGCTCTTGGGCTCAAGCGCTCCTCTTGCCTCAGTTTTTCTATTTTTAGTAGAGATGGGGTCTGGCTCTTGCTCAGGCTGGTCTTAAACTCCTGAGCTCAAGCAATCCACCTGCCTCAGCCTCCCAAAGTGCTAAAGACCACTTCCAACGGAAGACGTTTGACACACAGAAGTCGTAGAAAGATGCCTTTTCTGAACTTCCCTTAATCCCCCCTCTGGGGAAACGTAAAGCCAACAAGGAGCCGGAGCATCAGCACCAGGATGAGAAACCCCGTAAGTAAACATTCTCTCAAGCCTCATACTTTCCATTTGTTTCCCCTAAAAGAACATCTGCTTTCTCACAGACGCCCTTTCTCACCACTCCCTCTCCCCCTTTAAGTTGGTATGTAAACCTTTATCCCTGGCTGTTCAGCAATCTAAGGTAGTTCCCACACGCATATGAATTTAAGGGGAAGCTCTCCTCCCAACACCATAACTGAGTTACTTGTGAAGGAAATGCAGCATTTCAATAAATGGAACTGAGAGGAGGAGGAGAATGCACCCGTGTCAGCAAAGGAGCAGGGGAACGAACAAGCAGGGCAGCTGTGGGGAAGGGTCTACTGTGGCTGGAGCAAAGGACAAGTGAGATCCAGTATGGGAATCTCAGGCTGGATGACCAGGCTAGAGCCAAATCAAGGGGCAGGCAAAGAACTTGAGATACGGAAGGATCCTTAACCCATCTCCCCATCAAAACAGCAGAAGAGAATCTGGGTGAGGTGCCTCACGCCTGTAATCTTAGCACTCTGGGAGGCTGAGGTGGGTAGAGTGCTGGAGCTCAGGAGTTGGAGGCCGGTCTGAGCATGAGCAAAACCCCATCACTACTAAAAATAGAAAAACTAGCCACCTACTGTGGTGGGTACCTGTAGTCCCAACTACTCAGGAGGCTGAGGTAAGAGGATCACTCGAGCCCAAGAGTTGGAGGTTGCTGTGAGCTATGTTGATGCAATGGCTTATCAGGAGAACAGTGAAATTCTGTCTCAAAACAAACAAAATAACAAACAAACCCAGACCCCCCCCCCAAAAAAAAATAGTAGAAGAGGAAGAAGAAGATCATGTCTTTGAGAGTGCTGGTGGCTTGTCAAGGCCAGGAAGCCAGTGAACAAGGGAGATGTAGTTAGAAGACTCAGGCTCTGAAGTCCCGTTCCAGGCTCTTTCACTGCGGTGTGCTGCCTAACTTTGAGCTGGACACGGGATGTGGTGGGAGGGACAGAACCCTCCCCTGTGTTGCCCAGATATCTTGCCTGCCTTCATTCTCCAGACATGGTGTGATACCAGTGCTGGCTCCAAACAGCCTGTCCTGGCCAGCACACCTGTGCCGGCCCCAACCTGTGCTGTCAAGCACCTTGCAGTTCGGCTGTTCCCAAGAGCAGAGAGCAGGAGCCAAGGGACCAACACTATTTCCTCTCCTGGGATGATTTTAGGATTTCCCACTCTCCTCCCTGAAGCATTTCCTGCTCAAAGTAAATTTTTCCTAGGCCAATTCAGCTGCTCTCTAATTCAGGCAAAACTAGAGATGCAGAGAAAAACGAACACTGGTTGAGGTTAGTGGGCCTATTGTTTGCGCGACAGAGATGCTAGATAATTACATAATCCTGTCCCTCACCCACTCTGCCCCTGTCCCACGACCCTGGAAGGCATTGTTTGAGTGTTTTGTTCAGAGGTTCTCTTGACTAAGCACAAATGTATACCTCCTCCATGGAAAAGACAGGTGCAGGCCACATGGTGGGTCTTGGATATTGATGGCTTTGTGCAAAAGACCAGGCCATGCCCACAGCCCTTTGTGCCATCCACTGAAACTGCCCCCTAGCTTGTCTTCCCCACCATTAATTCCTTGCTCCCCTCCATCTGGCCTCTGGATTGTTTTCTGAACCTGCCTTGTGTTTTCCACCTCAGAGCCTTTGCCCCCACACCTGCCTTTATGAAATGTCCTCCCCACTTCTTTCCACCCAGCCCAATCAGAGTCATCTCACCCTGATTCAGCTGGCCCCAGGCCAGCACTTTCACAGGCGTTATCTCATCCTGCAAGGCCTGGCATACGTTTCTTCTTATCTGGGAAACTCTCTGGGGCTACCTCAGCGGGAAGTGACCACTTCCTCCTTTCTCTTACACTTATTGTCTGCACGACTCATTTGGCGCTTAATACATCCTAGTGTTCTATAACGAATCATTCGCTTGCTCATTCACCTACTTAACAAGTACTTACTGAGCAATTATTATTTTTCCACACGCTGTGATAGATGCTGGAGATATGAAGAAGTCACCTCGGTTGTCCCCAAGAAACTCACTGCAGTGGTGAACACTGGCACACAAGGAGATGCTTAGCGTAATAATTGATGAGCACAGGCTGCATGTGGGAAGCACAGGATGGGAGCTCTGTGAGGGATGGGAAGAAGGTGGCCCAGCACGGTGGAGACAGCACATTTTCTGGAGGGGCAAGAAGAACAGGTGCCCAGAGCTGAGGAGCAACTGAGTGTGGTGTGTGGAAGAGAAAACACGCAGCATTTATAGCTAGAGCCAAGCGTGTTACTAAAGCATAAAGTGTGCAGGATAGAATTGGAGGGAATGGAATTCCAGACTTAGAAGCTTGGCTTCATCCTGAGGGCCATGGTTTGCCATTAAGGGTTTGAGGCAAGGGATTGACTCAAGCTTTGTGGTTTCAGATCACTCTGGCTACACTGTGAAGGCTGGATAAACTCAGGCAGAGGCTTGAGGCAGGAAACTGTTAGGAGGCAGTGGCAATAACCCAGGGCAAGGGACACGAGGGTGATGATGTCTGCATCAGGAATGAGGACACGAGATTTGAGAACTAGACAGGATGTAAAATCACACCACAATCACTGCTCTGGAGGGCCTCACAACGGAAAAGTGTAGCACAACAGTACAATGCAATGCACGGAACCATAACAGATTGAAAAAGCGCCCTCAGAGCACGGGAGAGATGGCGGCTGATGCTGTCTAAGAAATGTGGACCATGCTGTGGACTTGTCATTCTTACAACCTGAATGTTCGTGCAGGTGTGTCAGAGCTCTTCTCCTGGATGGCGGGCTCACTGAGGGCAGGGCCCTGGGGGAGCTAACGCACTGCAGCTCTTGTGACAACCAAGACTTCTGCTGTCCAGGTTGGGGGAGGGGATAGATTGTGTCCCAGGAAACCATGCTCTGTAACAGGCAGGTCAGGAGTTTTCGCAGCAGGTGGAGAACAGCGAAAATGCAACAGACGTGCTCCCAATGGGCCACGAGGGCGATGCACAGGGTTGGAGCTAGACTGGGCTAAGTCCACACCTCTGCTCTGCCATTAGCCAGTTTTGTGATCCTGGGCAAGTGTGGGTGGGCACCTTTATTTATTAAAATGAGGGTAATATTGCCCACCTTGCTGGATCATTTTCAGTATGATGTGAAATAGCAAATGGAACTCTCCAGCCGTGAACCAAGTACCTTGGGAGCACACACTATCAATAGACGTCGGTGTCACTGAGGTTGGTGTCTCTCTTCTTGCCTGTTCCCCTCCCTAATCTGTGAGCTCCCCGAGTACAGCAGAGACTATCTCTCTCTTTTGTATTTTACCCTTATTTTTGTCCCCAGTGCCTGGCGCACAGTAGCTGCTCAACCAAGGTTTGTTATTTATATTATCACTTGCAATGTTACTTCAGAGCCCAGTAAAATTCTTTAATTTCAGATTAGCTGCTTAACCTTGAGACAACAAAACCAGAAGACAAATTGACTAAAACATGATTCCTGCCCTCAGGGGGCAGAGATAATTCCAATATAATTTGGTTCTCTAAGGCACCAGCGTTCTCCTCCCCCGCCCCCCCTTCCCTTTTGCAAATCTCATTCGTTTACAAGATTTAAAAATCTATTATGTTGACGTCTTTCCAGCTGTGTGTCTCCCATCCTGACTTCTCTCTGAACTCTAGATCTCTGTACATTCCCGAATGCCAACTTGACATATGTACTTGCAATTTAATGTCTAAAATCGCACCTCCTCCAACATGTCCACCTAGATCTGCTATTCCTCCTGCATGGGTTTTCTCATCCACCCAGATGTTCAAGCCATTAACCTGGGAGTTATCTTTAACCCTTACCTCCCCCTCAGTGTCCACAGGCAGAAAATACCCAGGCTTCCAAAACATGGAGGCTATCTCCTCTTCCTCCCATCCTGCTGCTGCCACTGTCTCTCACCTGAAGACTGTTTAATTTCCCCTTGGTAGCCTCACTTTTATTCTTGCCTCACTTTCTAGATAGTAGCCAGGAAAATATTTAAAATTATGTATCAGACCATATTACTTACTTATTTAAAAGCCTTTAAAGATTTCCAGGTGCTTGGGGAGAAATTCAACATGGCGACTATGGCTGTTGGCCCCACAAGACCAGAACCCCAACTCCTCTCTCACTTCCTGTCACTCTACTTTCTGTGTCTTCTCTGGGCAGTTCTCAGACACCCTGTCCCCCTCTGGCTCTGTGGGCTTTGTCTCTCCTGATTTTCATGGGAGACTCTTGACCAACCACTTAAATAATTGACAACTCCAACCGACCCATGAAGTCTCAGTTTAAATGTTCAATTCTCCACATGGTCTCCTCTTCTTTTCCCTCTGAAGTACACATCCCAGTTCTTTTGTCCTTTGTTCCCCTATGGCATTTACTGACTGTGCAAATACTTGATTGGCGTCTATCCCCATTCCCACCACACATGCCTCCACCTCTGCCATCTGCCATTGCAGCTCTGGAGCCTAGCACGGAGCTGGTCTGTGAGATGCAGTGGATCTTCTCTGAATCGAAGTGGTGAAGGCTGGGAGGAAGAGACAAGCCAGCGACTGGGAGAGGTCAAAGAAGGAGCTGAGCCTTCTGAATGATGATTCATCAAAGGCATTGAGGATGAGAAAGTGTTTGATGGAAGATCTGAAAGCTGGGTGAGATGGAGCAGGCGGAGTGGGATGACCCTGAACGAGTGGGTGGAGGGAAGAGTTTTCCAGGTGGCAGGACAATCTGGTTGGGTGTATCTGAGAAATGATGAGTAACCAGAGTGTCTGGAATATAGGGCTTGGGCAGGGGAAGTGGGCTAGAAAGGGCATGCCAATGACTTTAGTACCTGTGCTTAAAACTCCAAGACATGGTGATGGGTCGCCAAGAGGTTTCCCCTCAACAAGTAGGGTCTGCTCTTCCTAGAGGGCGAGTACTTGGGATATTTTACAAAAATCTGTTTCCTTTAATTAGCTCCAAGCCAGGAGTTAGGGGATAATTTTCCCCCATACCTTTCAGCTTCTGGTGCCTTCTGTCCCTCCCCACCCAGGCACCTGGCTAAGCAAGCTTAGGCCCCTTAGCAGTGGAAACAGAATGCCACGGCTTCCGTCATGTGGATGGGCTCATCTAGCTCCACATTAGGAAATCTGGGAATTTGAACAATTTATAAGGAAAAAAATTAGGCCAGAATTCCAACAATTTCACCAAAGGCATTTGACTCATGTTTGAATCATGCCCAGGTGTGGACCCTCTTGACTCACTGAGACACTAAAAAAATATCTTTCAGCTGTATATGTGACTTTCTGAGCCTTTCATCTACAGTTGAAAATACAAACATGGCTCTTCTCTTCAATAGATTACAGATTTTCTGGGTTTTTTTGAGCTCTTTTTAGAGACTAGGTCTCACACTGTCTCCCAGGATGTAGTGTAGTGGCATCATAGCTCCACTCACCTTGAACTCTGCAACCTTGAACTCCTGAGCTTAAGCATTCCTCCTGCTTCAGCTCCCCGAATAGCTGAGACTCCAGGTGTGCTATCATATCTAGAATTTTTTTTTATAGGAATGAGGGGGAGTCTCACTATGTTCCCTAGGCTGAAGGTTGGTTCCTGCTTCAGGTTTTGAACTCCTGGTCTCAAGCCAAAGTGCTGTGATTACAGGTGTGAACCACCACACCTGACTTTTATAGTTTTAAAGGGGTTTGGTATTTTTTTTTTTTTTTTGGAAGGAGCTTTTTTTTGAGACAGTCTCATTCTATTGTCCGGGCCAACGTGCCTTGGAATCAGCCTGGCTCATAGCAACCTCAAACCCCTAGGTTCAAGTGATCCTCCTACTTTGGCCTCCTGAGTAGCTGGGACTACAGGCACCCAATTTTCCTATTTTTAGTAGAAACAAGGGTCTCGCTTTTGCTCAGGCTGGTCCTGAACTCCTGAGCTAAGGGATCCTCCCAGGGCATCTCAGAGTGCTGGGATTATAGGCATGAGCCACTAGCCCAACTTAAAGGGATATTTCTTAAGTGTTTACCATACCCCCTGTTAGGTGCTTTCCATGAGTTACCTCATTAGTCCTCATACTCACCCTATCAGGAAGTGATAAGATCTAGATAAGGAAACTAAAGCTCAGAGGGATTAAGTAACTTGCCCAAGGTCACACAGCTTGTAGGCGGTAAAGCCTATATTTGTAGTGAGGTCTGTCTGGCCCAAAGACAGCTCTCAGCTCTGCTGCTATGAGACTTTTCAAAGACAAGGCATATTGACTGAGTTTAGGAGAGAATTATCAACATTACTTTTTTTTTTTTGCAGTTTTTGGCCTGGGCTGGGCCTGAACCCACCAGCTTCGGCTCATGGGGCCGGCGCCCTACTCCTTTGAGCCACAGGCGCCACCCAATATTACTTTTTTTTTTTGAGACAGACTATCACTAGTCGCCCTCGGTAGAGTGCTATGGTGTCACAGCTCACAGTAACCTCAAACTCTTAGGCTCAAGTGATTCTCTTGCCTTAGCCTCCCAAGTAGCTGGGACTATAGGCGCCCACCCCAAGGCCTAGCTATTTTTGTTGTTGTTGTTGAAGTTGTCATTGTTCAGTTGGCCCGGGCAGGATTTGAACTGCCAGCCTCAGTGCATGTAGCTGGAGCCATAACCACTGTGTTATGGGCGCCAAGGCTATCAATATTACTTTTTAAGAAAAAATTTTTACTTTAAAATAAGTACAGTTTCCCAGCAAGTTGCAAAAAACTATAGACTTCACCTAAATTCCTCAGTGGTAATATATTACATAATTACAGCACGATATCAAAACTAGGACACTGAGAAGAGGTTCAATCCAGAGTTTATTCAGGGTTTACTGATCAAGGTTACTTTTATAACGAACTTGGCTGGGAGCAGGAATCAATCTTCAGGAGGCCCTTTGGAGCCCTGTCTCTCCTGAACATTTTAATTCTCACCTGAAGTCCTGGGTTTCTTGAAATAGCAGGTCTATAGCAGGGATGAATCAACTAACCCTAACCCTAACCCTAACCCTATCCATTTTTGCTGCTGCAGGTCTCAGGAAAAGCTCTATTCCCAAGGGAACTCAGAGCCGGTCGTGCTTTTTTAACATGAAAAGAACTCTCAGGAGTGACCTGGCCCAAGTCTGTTTACTTGGAGACCCCTCAAACCCCTTGTGGCTACCTGAGGCCTGGCCCAGCCAAAATGCCTCTCTGCCCCCCATTGTCTGTCTCCTGGCAGCTGAGGACAAGTGATAAGCCTGGGAGATGAGGCAGGATCTGAGTCTGAATCACTGCTCACCTATCAGGAGGTTCAGAGCTGTGAACCTGCCTGAATCGCTGGCAGACAACCAGGACATTTTTATCTGGAAAAACTCCCCCCAGGACAGCCCCGACCTGACTGAGGGAACAATGGCGGGAAGTGGAGGCCTGAGCTTGGGTGGTAGGGCCTGCCACCCACACTCCTTTGCAGTATTATTCCTGGCCCAAACAGAGATTTGCTGTCGTTCAGACAGACTGTGGGAAGAGGTGCAAATGAGACTTGGAAACTAAAAGGAAGTGGCATGATGGCACAGGAAGTGATAGGAGATTGTTTTCCCAGCTTTAGAGATTTAGTTATGAAAGACTGAGAACAGCCTCCCTGCTTGCCATCCTAGTAACTGTGATGGCTCCTTGGCCCCCAGACCAAATATTGAAGCCATTTAGGGGTATATTTCCTTGCCAAATTCTTTCACGTCTGAATTTTCGAGACCCTGGAACAAATGAGAAATCAGGGCTCACGGGCAGGCACTTCACATAAACATGAAGGCAGCTGGACGTGGGCCCCTGCCTCTCTCTCAGGTAAACCTAGTTACTCTTCTTCAGTCCTGTGACAACAGTGTAGGGGTGGGAAGGGTGTGATCCCTTTGCTCCCTACCAGAAGGGCCACTGTCACAAAAGACAGGTTAACAAGAGAAAACCATCACAGATTTATTTGATCTAAGTTTTACAATACCTGGGAACCTTCAGAAATGGAGACCCAAAGGCTCCGTACTTTGGGGTATTATGTTCTAAACTCTGGTAGTCAGAAATCTGCCTAGACTGACAGTTTGTTCTTGGTGAACTCACCCTGGTTTCTAGAAATGACTGACCGCTTTAACCCACTGCTCAAAAGCTGTTATGTTGACGTTGTAAGCCTCAGAGCCTTAGAATGTGACCTTATTTGGAAATAAGGTCAGTACATCCAAAAAGAAATTGGATAAGATGAGTTTACCCTGGAGTAGGGTGAGTTCCTAATCCAATATGACTGGTTTTTTTATTAAAAAAAAAAGGGGGGGGGAAATTTGGACACAAACACACACATACAGGGAGAAAGTTGTGTGAAGATGAAGGCAGAGGACAGGGAGATCCTTCCACAAGCCCAAGAATGTCGAAAATTGCCAGCAAAGCCCCTGAAGCTCAGAGACGGGCATGGGGCAGACGCTTCCTCGCAGCCCTCAGAAGGAGCCAGCCCTGCTGATGCTTTCATCCCAGACGTCTCCACTCCAGAACTGTGAGACAATGAACTTCTGTTGGGTAAGCCACCCCGTTTGTGGTACTTTGTTAGGGCAGCCTAGGAAACAAATACGCTGTCTTAAAAATTTTGTTTCAGAATCTTTCTCAGAATGGAGAAAGACATCACTGGCCTGTGCTATGTGAAACCCACCTCCTTTCCACTTTTAATGTTGGCATGGGTCTGTTACCATTTTTATTGGCCTCCTACTTTTTCCGTTCTTAATAATTCCTATAAGCAAAAACAAAATGATAAAAAAATCCATAAAATGTCTGAAAGTGATTGCACTCAAATTAGTGCCAGACTCCTCTTTCTGAAAAAACAAAATCAAAACACAGAACTGACACCTGGCTGTACTCGGCATTTCCGACTGGTTCTTAATTCAAATGCAACTAGAACTAATGGATGAGGAAACTGATGGAGGCAAAATACTGCTCTGTTCTCAGTGGAGCTGTTAAGCCACCTGAATAAGTAGCTCCCTGTCTTGAGATCTCAGGTACACAGACAAGGGAGAGCGGAGCTACCCCAGAAGGCCTGTAGAACTCCTGTTGCTGGCAGAAAGATGGCTAAGAAAATGAAAGAAGGTATGTAAATAGGGTCCACAGCCCTGCTGGAGAGAGGCACCCTTTGGATACATCCAATGCGGTATTGTACATCAGGGACAACTGGGGCATCTGGGCTCCTGTGGGACCTGGCAGCCATCTCTGTGATCCAGGCACCACTGGGACCTGGTATTCATGTCTCTTGGTCATAGGGTCCTGGCACTGCTGCTCCAGATTTGGACCTCCATGCTCTGGAGTGCTGGCTACTGACACAAGTCAGTTAATGTTAAGGACACAGCTGGCAAGCCCCCAGTATGACTTCTCTTGTCTCGAGAGTCCCTTGGAACCTTCTCTGGGTAGTACCGTAGGCTCAGACTTGGGCAGTTGGCTACAAAGGGCCAACAGAAGGGAGGGAAGATGTTTGACAGCAATCCCTCATCCCTGACACAAAGGCTTGCTTGGTCTTTGCAAGATCCTTTGCTTTCCCTGCCTAAAGGTACATAGTTTTGTTACAGGTGGAAGGGAAGAGAGGGCAGAGGGTATGGGGTATGGGGAGTGGGGTGCCAGGAGCCAAGGTGCTAGGGTTAGAAGATCATGACTGGGCCCTTCAAAGAACCAGCCACAACTGGGGAACCTCCAGTCCTCACTAGCAGCTGCCCTGGCTCGGCTTGTCTACAGCCTCCCCTCAGCCTACCCATTCTCTAAGGGGTGCTCAAGGCAGAAGACAGGGAGGAGGCGAGATGTGGGAGGGTTTGGGGAACTGCCTGGGGAGTCCAGATCCTGGTACTCGCCAACTGGAGAACTGGCTTCCACAAATGGCACCACCCTTTGGGGCCACAGATTCACTTATTGATCCAACAGCGTCCACCTTGAGGCATCCAAACCCCTTCTCTCTCTTGTTCCTGCCCTCATCACCTCCCCAGAGTCACCTCAGTCCTCTTCTCTCCCTCTCTTCTCCTGCACCACCCCAGCTCCATTACGGGAAGGCAAGATCACACCTACAGTTCCTGGGCACCGGGAGCAGTATGAGTCTTTATTCTTCAGAATATATCACCAACAAAACACCCCTTTCTCTTGCTAATATTGACTGCCTTTTCCTAGCTCAACTCAGATGACTTGTTGTGCTGACAAACTCTGTTTGTTTAAGTTGTCATAAGAAAGCCCAAGGAAAGGTGAGAAAAGAAAAAAACTCTGTCCTGCCCCAGCAGCACAGCAGAAAAGAAAGCCCCCCAGCCCAGCCTCACTCAGGAGAAGAGCCTTGCTGTAGTGCTGGGGTGGGCGCACTCGCCGTGCACTTCCGGCACAGGACAGAAAGAGTTAAGGAAATGCATTTGGACCCAGCACCCCGGCTTGAAACCCAAGCTCCCGAGGTCCCTTTCAGAATGCAGAGGCAGGAACACGTCCATTGTCAACAAACACCACCACCAGACCAATAGGAAGCTAGAGTGTGGCTCTAAGAGAGGGGCCTCTGGGTGTCGCCAGGCAACAGGCACAAAGGCGGCTGGATCAACTGCCCAGCAGACGTTGATACCAGCCCCCTCCCCCAGGGGCTCCTGTTCCAGCACAGCCAGGTGAGAGAGCCCCCCACTGCCAGGTACCCCCAAGATCAAATGACCATCCGTCTTGGGATGTGGGGGAAAGGAGGTGGTTTAGAAAAGGCTTTGTTTGGAAATTATTTGGTAGTTTATCAAGAAGCTGGGCTGATGGCAAAGGTGAGGATCAGCAAGCAGAAAGGAAATATTGCTGCAAACGAGGGCAAACCGGCCTCCCTCCTGTTCTTATAAGTCAGGAGAAGCACACAACCCCAGGACCCTCCCCCCTGACCTCCGCTTTCCCTAAGAGATGCTGAGTGGGAGGCTTTGGGCAAAGTCACTAAATTACACCCAAGGAGACTGTAAGGTGAAACCTAAGGATGCTTGTTTCCCATTCCTATGAGGTACACTCCCTTCCTGTCATGGAGCCCGAGGAGGGTGAGTGAGTGCCCATGAAAAGCCTTTTTATCTCAAACCAATGGAGAGTGGAAGAAATCCTGTCATTCCATCAGGCAGTTATTCATGGAACGTTCACAGCAATGGCAGGGCCTGGGCAAGGTGCTGGGGTCACAAAGATGCATTGCTCCCTTTTTCCCAGGCAGTCTGGCCTACCCCAATGGTTCACCATCTTATCCGCCCTCTAAGCTGTAGACTCTTGAATCTATATTCCCAGCCCCTCCCATATCTCCTTTCTCTGAAGCACCAACCCAATATATCAAATAATTTTTTTTCTAGATGTCTCCTCATGGGTTTTCTAAAGCCCCCTCTCCCCAGCTAGACATGCCCCAAGTTCAAGGTTCTATCACTAAACCTGCTCCCTGGCGTAAGCTTTGTCTTAGTAAATGACACTACCTTTCTACTTTTATGTGGGTTGAATTGAAAACTGGGACAGCAGCCTGAAATGGATTTTTCCCTAGTGCCCTCAGAATACATAGACCTGCTGACACCTTGATTTTGGATTAGGTCTTACCTCCAGCATGATAAGACAACAAATGTCTGTTGTTCCAAGCCACCCAGTTTGTGGTACTTTGTTACGGCACTCCCAGGAAACCAAAGCCCTCCCATTAAACATTGTCCAAGAATTAGCCTGGGAGCCTCCACCCCTCCATCGCCACCTTTCCCCTCTGCCAACCACCATAACCAATAGATCACCAAACCCATCCATTCCACCTGCAAGACACTTCTAACATAACCCACCTGTCTTCATTCTCACTGCACCACCTTGGCGCAGACCACTGACACTGCTCACCAGAATCCTTCCTGTTGTCCTTGCCTCTACTACTGTCTCCAGCTTATTTGCCCTTTGAATCGCAGCCAGAATCAACTTTCAAATCTGAGATGCCACTTCCCTGCTTAAAACCTTTCAGAGGCTCCTCGTTGCTCCTAGGAAGAAGTTTAGTCTTTCTAGAGTTCTCAAAAGACACAGACTAACACAGGCCCTGGTCTCTCCTTGGTCCTCACCCCTCGTCAGCCTCTTGCCAGTATTATTCTCTAGGAATACCGAGCTGCTTTCTCTCCCTTAAAGAGACCAACATGTACGAACCTTCTATCCTGCCACCATCAACGTCAGATGCCCTTTTCCTGTCTGGAGCACATTTCTCTCCCCTCTTCATGGGCCAGGCTCCTGCTTGTCAGATTTATTGTAATTGCCTCTGCATCTGTTCCTATTCCACCCCAGACCCCAGCTCCCAGAGGGGAGTAATCCTGTCTTTTTAGTTCATAGGTGGACCTGCAGTGCCCAGGGGTGTAGTAGGCGCCCGACAATCACTTGTGTATTGACTGACTACCTGATAGCCTGAAAGATGCCTCCTATCCCGGTGAGTTCAGTCCAGAGTGCAGAACTCAGGTTGAGAGGAACATAGCCCAGAAGTGATGGCATTTCACCTGGGCCTTAAAAGATGATACAAACTAACCAGAGTAAAGAGGGCACAGGGTGGGGAAGTCCATTTTAGTCAAGGAAGACGCCACAAATAAAATAATAGGGCATCTTGGGGAAACAGTGGGCATATCTGATGTGCCTCGAGCCTGGTCCACAGAAACTGGGCTAACGTGGGCTGGTATCGAACTGTGAACCTCAAAGGCTTTTTTTGTTTGTTTGTTTTGCATGTGAACCTTACTTTCCCTGGATATGAAACAGCAAAAAGCCAGTCAGGGATCCCCCTTACGATCAGGAGAGAGGACATACACACGTAGTCTGGAGTGCTGCTCTGCTGCCCTTAGTCTTTCCAGACATAAAGAACAATCTGTCGGTATCCTCCGCGTAAAATCACTGCCCGTACCTGAAGGCAAGAATTAAACCAGCCATCTGCTTTCTCTTCTCCAAAGAAAACAAATTTGATTCCCTAAATGGTTTCTTGTCAAATCCATTCTCTCTCCCCCAAACTTGATTCCCTGAGGTCATTTTATTCTCTTTCTCCTTTTTCTTTCTTCCTGGAACCCTCTGGTCCAATTCTGAAGGAGAAGCATCAAACCACGAGTCTTTCCTAAGACTGGGTGGGGGTAGGCACGGGTGGAGCAAGAAGAACGTCCCCATCTGGACAGGGTGCCGCGCAACCTGACCAACACCAGGCGGCAGGAGCCACCCCATCAGCTGGGAGCATGAGAGGACATCAGGGGTCAGAGTTTCATCAGACTTTTAGAGCAACAGTCTGTCTCCAAAGTCCCCAAGATAAGCATAGCTGTTCCTGGAGGACTGCTGAGTCACATGGTGCAAAGCCTGAGGTGGGTGCAGGGGGACGGTAGCCTGCAGGCAGCTCTGTGGCCAGAGCATGAGCAGACAAGCGCCTAAGCTCAGACGCACGTGCTATTAAGACCGAGGGCCAGCAGTAGACCACGGGTAGCCCAGAGCCACTACTTGCCCTTTGTGGTGCAGGAGTGAGAGTTACTAAAGTCAGCAAGTCAGTTTTGTTCTGGCAACTTAATCTCAGGAGAAATACCATGCCAGCCAGCAGGAGCAATCAGATGGCCAGGCCATTCTCCTGGAGAGGCAAAAGGGGGCATCTGGTAGATCCCACGCATGGGTTAGCCGGTCAGAGTGTCCTTAGGGGGAGAAACCAGGACAGGGCCCATCTGGGATCAGAGTGCCCCACCTGGCCAATACTGCTGGCTCTGCCTGGTCCCAAGCACCATTTTAAGAAAGTCACTCTGAAGTGTAAGGTGAAGCATCACTTCCTGGTAGCAGAGGGCCAGAATGGGGACCATACAGAACAACCAGAGTCAGGGAAGACTAACTCTGGGGCAGGTCAGGGCCTGGAAAAGTGAACAGAAGACGGGAGTTATTTACATGTCCATTTCTAGCCCCAGACAGTGAGCTACTTCAAGGGAGGGCCAGCTCCTTCAATATCCTCTCATGCCTTAAATGATGCCTGTCACCATGTGTGTTCAGGTAAATGAAAGAATAAATGTCCCTGCCTTTGCCTGTTGAGATTGGTTCGGAATTTGGCACAGGCTTGAACTTAGACCCACCAGCAGAACAGGCTGCAAATGGTGGGGGAAGCAGACTGAGGAGGCAGACCTGAGATCAAACGTCCTCTTCCCCCACCCGCCAGAAGCATTTGATCATGGATTTCACCCCCTTGGTGGCTGCGACTCAGCTCATCCCTCCCCCTAACACCCTGTCCCCTCAGTGACAACGGGGCTGCCAGGGGCACCTCTGCCTTTCATGAGGAACACAACCCCCCCTAGGTTTCTCATTGCACCCTATCGCTGTCACAGCAGCTGCTTATGAATTGTGAAGCCATCTAATGGGTCACTCTTGCTTTTTGAAATGGTTCCCTGGTGGGTCCTCCAACAAGCAACGTGAATTTATGCTCCATGCCGAATCACTCCTGGGATCTACCAAGGCCTATTTGCAGTCACCCAAACACCCTAGGTTCAAATAATTAACAGCGCCCTGGAATGCTTACCTTTGCAAAATATTGCATGCTCGTTTGAGCATAGAGAGGCTCCTGGCAGAAATATTAAGATTGCTTTTGAATAGTGGATAATTTATGGGTATGTTCACGCCCTTGATTAAGTTCTAGGTGACAGCTTGATGTGCAATTAGCAAAGCAAAACAAAACCTGGCCCTCTGATCTTTTTTTTTTTTTTTTAAAGCATATTGAATAAGCTTATGTCACAGATGGCAGATGGTGAATCTCAGCTGAGAGTGGTCCTGTGGAGGGGCGTGGCCTTGAAGAGGAAGTGAGGCAAATATGAAAACAGCGACCGCCAGCTGGATCAGGAAAACAAGATTTAAAGCCCAGGCCTGGGGTCAGGCTAGGGTGATCAGATAGCCGGTTTTGAGGGGTAGCTAACGCCCCACTCTCTGAAGTCAGCTTCTCCTGGTTGTAGGGTTACAGATTCCTGCTTTTGTTCTGCCCACCTAGCTTAGCATGCCAACAGGCAGACCACAGGACAGACGGGCCACAGTGTACTTCTCTGCAGCAGGACTTTGGCCAATAAGCAGCACAACTCTGACAGCAGAATTCCAAGCAGAATTCTAAAGCTGAATAGTCCCTGCCATGTCCCTCCAGGCTTCCTTTCACATGTAGAAACTTCTGTATGTCAACTCCCTCGCCCAAAGATAATAAGACTCCCTTGAAATAATGTTAATAATAATAGCTAACATCAATCAAGCCCTTAATAAGTGTCAGAAACTTTAGTCAGTTGAAACGATACCAGGAAACTACACTAAATAGTTGTGTAATTATAACGTGCTCAGTACGTGCCTCGTTCTTTCAGGGATGCTTTACACACATTATTAGTCATTCAGTCTTCACAAGGAGGCCCGTAAACTAAATGCCATTATTATTCCCATATTTTCAGCCGAAGAAACGGAGTGGCAGAGAGGTTAAGTGAAGGCCTAGGACAAAGAGCTAATGAGTAATGGAACCAGGATGTGAACCCCAGCAGGAAAACGTGTTTTCTAGGGCCCTTAATCACTATTCTACATTTTTCTGGTCTTTACATGCATTTTGTCACTTATTCTGGACATTGCCTATTGTTTTTCGCTATCTTGGGTCGTCTTCCCCTTAATCTCTGCATTCAAGCCTTACTGCTTTGTGGATTTCCTAAACCTGCCATAATACCTTCCATTCTTTTGCATGTGGATATCCAGGTATCCCAGGACTATTGGTTGCAAATATTATTCTTTACTTCTTTGAATTATCTCAGTGCACATCCCTAAAGCCAATCAGGCTCTAGACTCTTTTAATTCTATTCCATTGGTCTATATGTCTGTCCTTATGCTCATTAACAAGCTGTCTTTTCTTTTTGAGACGGAGCCTCAAGCTATCCCCCTGGGTAGAGTGCCATGGCATCACGCTCACAGCAACCTCCAACTCCTGGGCTCAAGCAAGTCTCCTGCCTCTGCCTCCCAAGTAGCTGGGACTATAGGCGCCTGCCACAACGCCCGGCCATTTTTTGGTTGCAGCCATCATTGTTGTTTGGCGGGCCTGGGCTGGGGATTTGAACCCGCCACCTTAGGTGTATGATGCTGACGCCTTAGCTGCTTGAGCCACAGGTGCCAAGCCAACACGCTGCCTTGATGGCCAGAGCTTTGTATAAAGTTTTAAAATTGGGAAGTGTGAGTCCTCCAACTTTGTTCTTCAAGATTGCTTTGTCTATTCCAGGAACCTTGAATTCCCATATGAATTTTAGGATTAGCTTGCACATTTCTGCAAATAAACTAGATGAGATAATTTTTTTAATTTCTTTTGAATTTCGGATTAATATGAGAGTACAAATAATGAGGTTACAGTGTTTGCATTTGTTAGGGGAAGTCCCTGTTGTCGTTGTGTCTTGCTCCCAGAAAGTTTCCCATATACCCTTACCTTGTGCCCAGCTGAGATTTGGATAATGATTGTGCTGGTGGGGAATGATACCACTTTAATATTGTTTTCCAATCCATGAACATGATGGATGTTTTCCATTGAGATGTTTTCCCATTTATTTAGGGGACCTTTCATTTCTTTCAATAATCTTTTATAGTTTTCAGAGTAGAAGTTTCACACATTTTTATCAAGTTTTTCCTATGTATTTTATCCTTTTTGATGCTGTTGTAAGTGAAATTCTTTTCTTAATTTCATTTTCAGATTGGTCATTGCAAGCATGCAAAAGTAAAGTTGATTTTTGTGCCTTGATCTGGTATCCCGAAACCTTGCTGAACTTATTAGTTCTGATAGAATTTTAATGCATTCCTTTTAATTTTCTACAAGATCATGCCATCTGCAAAGACAGATAGTTTCTAGTATGAGTGCCTTTTATTTCATTTCCTTGCATAATATTTGTAGCTAGAAACAATATTGGATAGAAGTGAGGAGAGCACTGTACCTGACCTTGCTCCTGATTTTAGGGGAAAGCATTCAGTTTTTACTGTCTGTATCATATTAGCTATGAGTTTTTCATGGGTGCTGTTTATTAGATGAGGAAGTTCTCTCCTATTCCTAATTGTTGCGTGTTTTTATTATGCAAGGGGGTTGAATTTGTAGAATATTTTTTCTGCATCTATTGAGATGATCTGGTTTCTCTGCATCTATTGCTAGTGTATTACCTTAATTGATTTTCAGATATCAAACCAATGCTATATTCCTGGGACAAATCCCACTTGCTCATCGTATATAGATATTTTTATATATCACTAGATTTGGTTTGCTAGTATTTTGTTGAAAACTGGCTTTTTTGTTCCTGTTTTTGCTTCCTCTGGTCCATGTGTTCTGTCTTGTTTGATGTGTCCCCATCAGAACAGTAAGAATCCAAGGACTGAGTTTATAGCTGGATTAAGAAGCCAGACAGTTTAGCAATTTTTAGGGGCACTGCTTATAGGAGGTCCTAGAATAAGTACAAAATACAATAATGGTTAACTGAGGTTTCTACAGAGTACTTCTTACCGTCAGTGGTTCTCACATTGTAATGTGCGAGAGTCATCTGCTTATTACTCACCAAAACATACAACCTTCAGTCCAACCCCCAGTTACTAACGTGGGGGGTCTGGGCGGGACTGCAGATTTGCATTTCTACCAAACAGATAATGTTGATGTTGATGGTTCATGGATCACGCTTTCAGGAGCACTCTCTTACACGACTGCTAATAACCACTCTGTTATGTGATTTGGCTGATTGTAAGTTGCTCAACCTCCCTCTGACATACATAGCACCTTCCAAGGGAATAAAAAATAACCCCTCATGCCTCGAAGCAGTGACACCCACTAGCAAGGAACACGCCTGGTACCCAGATCTTGGTTTCCAAATATCATTCTCTAAAACAAGGAACCAAGGATCCTGGCTCCTTAAAGAAATTGCTAACTTTAGGGCTGGCACATAGAAAACATAAGATGAACTTGCAGCAGCATCTTAATAGTATCAGAAAGTAAGGAAGTGCAAAAAAAATGGGCGTATATCAAAAGAATTGAGAATCTAATCTGAAAGAGCCCCTAATGACCCAAATTGGATGATTGGAGCAATAAAATAAGTAAAAATAGTATTTGCTTAAAAACTAAAGAATTAAATATCCATAGATTCATACCAATATAAATAAGTGAATAAATAAATAAGTAATAGGGGAGAGGGATAAAATTTCTTATAGAAGAATCCAAGTAATATGTATAGATATTTCCCCCCACCTTTTTTTTGAGACAAGGTCTCATTCTGTTGCCCAGGCTAGAGTGCTGTAATGTTAGTGTAGCTCACAGCAAACTCAAACTCCTAGACTCAAGAAATCCTTCCATATCAGCCTCTTGATTAGCTGTACTACAGGTACATACTACCAAGCCTGGCTGGTGATTAATTATAGATTTTCTCCCCTTGAGTATGGGCTAGCCAAAGATCTTCCAAAGAACTGACTCAAGACAGGGAGTAAAAAGCAACTTGATAGTTGGGGGACCTGGTAGATACTACCTTAACCAAGCGGTCAAGGTTACTATGATCTGCACATTTGTGTCCCCTCAAAATTCAAGTGCTGAAATCCTAACCTCCAAGGTGATGATTTTGGGAGAGTGGAACCTCATGATTGGGATTAGTGCCCTTCTAAAAGAGACCCCAACGAGCTAGCTAGTCTCTTCCACCATGTGAGGACATATTTAAAAGACACCATATGTGCACCAGTAAACAAGCCCTCATCAGACACTAAATATGCCAGAGCCTTGATCTTGGACTTCCCAGCCTCCACAATTGTGCCTAAAAAAATTCTATTGCTTATAAGCCACCCAGTCTGTGGTATTTTGTTACAGCAGCCTTTTTTTTTTTTTTTAGAAAGAGCCTCAAGCTGTCGCCTGGGTAGAGTGCTGTGACATCACAGCTCACAGCAACTTCCAACTCCTGAGCTCAAGCAATTCTCTTGCCTCAGCCTCCCAAGTAGCTGGGACTACAGGCACCCACCACAATGCTCGCTATTTTTTGGTTGTATTTGTCATTGTTGTTTGGCAGGCCCGTGCTGGATTTGAACCCACCAGCTCTGGTGTATGTGGCTGGCACCTTAGCTGCTTGAGCTACAGGCGCCAAGCCTGTTACAGCAGCCTTTTGGACTAAGACAAATATTAGTATCACCAATGGTAAGTCACGTTGATATCATATACTCTGTGACATGACGGCATGAGAAGGGCATCCACCTCCATGGTATTCCCACCCAATTCCCAAAACTCTGGTTTGATTATGAAAAGACATCAGACAAAATTAAACTAAAGCCACATGCTAGAAGAAAATATTTGCAAATTATATCGCTGATAAGGACTTATTTCTTTAATACATTAAAAAAGAAAAAAACCTCTCCACCTAATAACTAGCCAGGCTTGGTAGCATGCACCTATAGTCCCAGCCACTCAAGAGGCTGATATGGAAGGATTGCTTGAGCCCAGAAGTTTGAGGTTGCTGTGAGCTAGGCTGACACCACTGCACTTCAGCCGGGGCAACAGAGTGAGACCTTGTCTCAAAAAAAAAAAAAAAAAAGAAGAAAAACAAATGAAAAAAACGTTAATAAGAAGAAAAAAATCACCTGAATAGTTAGAGAAATTATATCAGTGTTTGCCTAGGAACAGGAGGGTAAGGACGGCAGAAAGGAAGAGGAAGGAGCAATTACAGACGGGCACAAGAAAACCTTGGGGATGATATATGTGCTCCCTCTCTTGATTGTGGGATGGCCTCCCAAGTGTTTACATATGTCAAGTCTTACTGAAGGTATACCTTCAATATGTCCAGCTGACTTACTCCCCAGCAGAATTTCCCCTTGTTTTCTAGAGAGCAGGGATGATGGATATTTCTCTCTGGCCAGATCCAATTTATCATGACCCTTTATCTATATATGAGGGGTGTTTGAAAAGTTATGAAAACGCTATGCATGGAGTTCAAATTTTTTGTACCAAAATAAACTTGCATTAATTTGCTATAGCATGTCTGAATATGATCTAGCTTAAGGCACAAAGAAGGATAAGACATCAGTTTGAAAAAAGCCCTCATCAGAACAACATGCATTCTGCTAAAACTGAAGTAAGAAAATAAGTAAGTAAGTAAATTTATGGTGAAGATGGCGTGAAAGAATGGTGAAATCACTGATGCTTTACAGAAAGTTTATGAGGACAGTTTCCCCAAAGAAATCAGCAGTGTACAAATGGATAATTCATTGTAAGAAGAAGCAGGATGGTGTTGAAGATGAAGTCTTCAGTGGAAGATGATCTACAGGAATTTTCAAGGGAATATTCTTCTTATTTGTGCCCTAACTGAAGAGGACCAACAAGTAACAGTACAAATAGCCAACACCTTAGACAGCTCAATGGATTCTGCTCACACAATTCTGACTGGAAAATTAAAGTGGAGTAAACTTTCCACTCAATGGGCTCCCAGATCAGCTGCAGACCACACCAGAGCTTCTAGGGGTGAGGAGGGAAGGGAGAAGAGGGGCAAGGGAGTTTGGTAAGCTCTTATCTAACAGGCACAATGGAGGGGCCTACGGCACACCTCCCGGGTGAAGGGCTCCACTGCCACTTGGGCCCTACCTAACAAATGCAAACAATGTGATCTGATTGTATTTATCCTTATATTAATCTGAAATTTAAAAAAAAAATAGAAATTTTAAACAAATAGCATCAAAATTCTGGAGCATCTTTTCTAGAAATTGTCACAGGGAATGAAACATACCTCTATTAGTATGATCCTGAAGACAAAGCACAAAGTATTGGCCCCTTGAGAGGTGGAATTGGTCCAGTCAAAGCAAAAGCAGACCAGTCAAGAGCCAAGGTCGCGCCAAAGTTTTTTTGGATGCACAAGGAATTTCACTGTTGACTTTCTGGAGAGCCACAGAATCTTCTTATTTTGAGACTGTGTGGAGAAAGTTAGTGGAAAGCTTCACCAGAGAGTCCTTCTCCACCAGGCCAATGCTCCCAATCATTCCTCTCATCAAACCAGGGCAAGTTTGGGAGAGTTTTGATGGGAAATCATTAGGAATCCATCTTCCAATCCTGAGTTGGCTCCTCCTGACTTTTTTTGGATTCCTAATCTTAAAAAAAAAAAGTTAAAAGGGAAACCATTTTCTTGGGTTAATAATGTAAAAAAGATTACATTAACATGGCTAAATTCCCTCAATTATTTAGTAATGGACTAAATGGCTGGTGTCATTGCTACAAAAGCACCTTGACCTTGATGGAGTTTATGTTGAGAAATAAAGTTTTATATTTTTATCTTTTAATTCCATGTTTGTACATACTTTTATAAGTCCTTATACTACATTACTATGAAGACAGAGCAGTCAGTCTTTATTGAGCAGTTATTATGCTCCTGAACTTTCATATAATAAACTTGGTTAATTTTCACAGCAACCCTGACAATTAGATGATAATACTGCTGCCTTCTAGATTAGGAAAATGAGCCTTAGGCAGTTAACTAACATCTCTTGTCATATAGCCAGTAAATCATGAAGACGAGATTCAAAAGCAGTTTATTCAAAAACCAGAGGCAGGAGGAGATTGACTAAGAACTTGCATAACTATATTACCATAAATTACCTCAATCCCTGACAAGTAACTCAATGCTATCCAACTAAGAGTGAGAGAAAAATCAGTGAAACAAAAAAATTTAAATAAAACATTATTTAATATTTACCAGTGCTTTGTTTTGCAAATAAAGGGGAGCTTTTTTCATATGTTTTGTATTGTATTTTCATTGAAAATAAGTTTTCTCTCTTCTCAACTCTAATAAATGAGTATAGAATAAAAGCTAAAGCAAATTAGACTTGACTGAGGCAGTCACATGACTCCTTCTGGTCCTAACTCTGAATCAGTTATTGCTTTAGAGAGAAAGGGGGCAAAGCAGGCCACGGGGGGCAATAGCTGTACATGGAAGCCCTGCGCTAGCACAGGCACCTGCCTGTCTGGATTTCTAAAATGTCCTTTCTGTATGCTCTACTCTGCTGCCCCATCTCTTGGAATAGCCATTACTTCCTGAATTACTGACGTCCACCATTTTCCTAAACCACATCTGGGGATTGCTGCATCCCGAGACATGGCCCTTGGCCATTGGCTAAGTCTCTCCAGGTGACACGGTGCTAAGTGTACTCAATGGCAAGCCCAGCTTCCCCGAGTTTCCCTGAGTGACCAATCATCCCTGCCTGACAAGTGCCATCATACAGTCATCGTATATCAGATGATGATGTTTGCATGATGGTGGGTGACCTGCTCTTCCAATGGAAATAAAGAGCGGCCACCCTCCAACCCAGCGGGGAGAGGGAGAAAGCCTCCCCCTGTGTCACATGGTCAGCTGGGGCAAAGCCTTCCCTATGGGTTAGTTTACAAAGTGCACAACTAAGAGAGACCCACACATTTACATTCATCAGATGGTGTCATTATAAGCACAGTCAGAAATGCTTCTGGCTAAGCAGAAAAGGTAATTCTATTGCTTTCACCTCTCAAAGAAACAACCCACAAACAAAGGAGCTCTCACCTTGACACACTGAAAGCTAAACACTCTTTCCTGAAGACAAACTCAGGCAAGAAAATTTAGCAACAACTTACTGTAACCTAAATGATTCCTGCCCTAAAAGCCTATAACCACAGAAGAAGGTCCCACTTCCTTTTAGTACCCCAATAATGATGGCATTAACCCCAGCAGCCGGATTGTTGGTAAACTCTCCCTTCAAAGTGCCCCTTGGTTACTTCAAAGGGTTCTCAAAGGGCTGCCCAAGCCAGTCTCTCAGCCTCAGGCAGGTGCAGCAGGGCTCTCTTCCTTCTCTGGGGTCGGCTGCCCACTCATCCCAAAGCTTCCCTTCTCTTCCTGCCTGTCATGACGGTGTCAGGGACTCGACCAAGGGGGCTCTTCCTTGGAGTGGCCAGGGGGCTCCAGTCACGCCCCACGTAAAGATGTTTTGGTTAACGACTGGCCATGTGTATGACAGTGGTCCCATAAGATTGCAATGGAGCTGAAAACCTCCTATTGCCTGGTGACACTGTGGCCATCATAAGTCATAGTACCAGGCATCTTACACGTGTTTGTGGTGGTCCTGGTGTACACAAACCTTCTGTACACCAGTCGTGTGAAAGTATAGCACGTGCAATTAAGTAGAGCACATTGTCCTTGAAAATGGTAATAAACAGCTATGTTATCAATTTATGTTTTTACTATACTATATGCATCATTATTTTAAAGTATACTTCTACCTTTTAAAAAATGTTTTTAACTGTAAAGCAGCCCCTGGGAGGTGCCTCAGGAGGTATTCCAGAAGAAAGCATTGTTACCACAGGAGATGACAGAGCCATGCATGTTTTTGCGCCCCATGACCTTCCGGTGAGATAAGATGTGGACGTGGACGACAGCGATATTGATGATCCTGACTCTGTGTAGACCGAGGCTAATGTACGTGTTTGTGTTTTAATTTTTTAAAAAAAAATTTAACAAGCAAAAAAACCCTTTTAATAGAAAACAGCTTATAGAATGAGAATACTAAAAAGAAATTATTTTTGTACAGGGATATCACATGTGATGTTTTAAGCTAAGCGTTATTACGAGAGTCGGAAAGTTCCCCAAATTAAAAAACTTTATAAAGTAAAAAGGAAGCCAAAGTTAATTTATTATTAAAGAAAGAAAAAAATTTAATACATTTAGTGTAGCCTGAGTGTATAGTGTTTACAAAGTCTACAGGAGTGTTCGATCATCTCCGAGGCCTTCACGTCCCCTCACCCCACACTCACTGACTCACCCAGAACAACTTCCAGTCCTGCAAGCTCCATTCATGGAAAGTGCCCTCTACAGGCGCACCACACTTTTATCTTTTCAGTTCCTTTTTCTTTCTTTCTTTTTTTTCTTTTAGAGGTAAGGGCTTCCGCTATTGCCCAGGCTAGTGTCCAGCGGCACTATCATAGCTCACTAACCTCAAACTCCAGAGCTCAAGTGATCCTCCCGCCTTAGTCTGCATAGCTACACTCTGATGTCCACATGACAACATCGCCTAAGGATGCATTTCTCAGCTGTATCCCCATTGGTAAGCAACCAATGACTGTACCGAGACTCACAACTCCCTAGTCATAGACTTAGTTCTCACATCGTTTCTTACCTAGTAGTCACAATCTTAACTGACCTCCCTGCCTCAGCCAGAGTGAGCTTTCTAAAACACAAAAATGATCATGAATTTCCCCCACGCTGTGGATGTTTCAACACCCACGAACTAAAGCCCAAGCTCTTGGCTTATATACGTGTCTCTTTGCCATCTGCCCCAGCCTTGGTCCAGCTTACTTCCTGATAATCTTCCCATTCCACATGGCCTCTGGTTCAGCCATGCACCTGCCACCACCTCATAAACAAGCTTCCTTCTATCCTGTCCCTTTCCTCGTCCTCTGCCAGGAAGGCTCTTCCTCCTTTTCCCTTGGCACAGCCCACTTAACCTTCATCATGCAACTCAGATCACCCCCTCCACAGTGACGTCCCTGACTCTTCCAGCCATTTTCTTTTCCATGCTCACCTGACAGTTTGTTTCCACCTGCACACAGCTCCAAGCAAAGGCCTGTTTCCATATCTGCCTCCTCCTATAGACTGTGAAGAAACAGTGTCTGGTTCACCTTTGTGCAACCAGGGTGCCAGCTGTGTCCTTGCCCTATAGCTCCAGAACCTGCATGTGCTGTCTATGACCACCCTGAGCCCACTGGGTGACAGATTCTCTGATCCCTCTTAAGAACCATGAAGCCCATGTCAGAGTGGGAAGATGACTCATGTGGTGCACTTCCCACAAATTCCTCCTTGGCTGTGCAGCAGCCAGGGGGTTTCTGCCCCTCCTCCAAAGAGTTCCCTAATGTGTTGGTTCTTTTCTCTCTCTCACTCACTCTCTCTCTCTGTTGAGCAATACATATTGCTCACGTATGTTTCTGTATGTATTGATATTTATAAGAATTGATTTGATTGATACATTGATTGACAGAGGGTTTTGCTATTTTGCCTGGGCCAGAGTGCAATGGTGTCATCATAGCTCATTGCAGCCCTGAACTCCCAGGCCCAAGTTATCCTTTTGCCTCTAGCACCTAAGTGGCTAGGACTATAGGCATGCTCCCCCAGGCCAGCTAATATTTTTATTTTATAATTTTTTCATACACATGTCATTTCACTGTGTTGCCTAGACTGGTCTCAGCTTCCCAAAGTGCTGGGATTATAGGCATGAGCCACCATGCCTGGCCACGAATTGATTTTTTAAATGAAAATAGAATACAGGGTACAAAATAAAGTTTCTTTACACCCAGTCCCACCCCAGAAATGGCTACTTGGGGGTGTTTCTATTCCGAGTTCTCCTGGTGACTTTAACTGCCATACTCATCTCTTTATTTCATGCTTTATCCATCTTGGACAGTACCTATTAACTCCTCAATATGAAATGTGGTGAAATTAGCACTCTTCCTCCACTTCCCACTTCTGTTTTCCATTCCCTCTCCACCTTCTCGATCTTTATAAGAGATAGTCTTTATTATTCTTCTGATGATTATCATTAAATAATATACTTAAACCTCTGTCTTCATCAAATTTATGCAAACGTATACCCTCGTTCTCTGTTAAATGCACTTACACTGCCATCTACTTCTCCCCTGTAGCCTCCCTATTTTTGCCAGCTAACCATATTTCAATAGGTCAAGAAATTCATAACACTTGTATCCTATGGTACAATTACAATTAAGTCTGCTTGGTCTATTGATTGAAAAATTAGAAAACCCACAAGTAGAATCTAAATATTATAACTAGATAACTATTATTTGCTGTATTACCATGTAGTGTGACTGAGGTTATGAGCAAGAGAAATGGAAATCTCTGTTCCTAGCCTGTGAACCCATCTGATCCTGGGACCTTTTTAAATTATACATCTTTAACCACCTTTTAAAATCATGCTAATTTGTCTTTTCAAGGTTCCCTCTTCCTCTTAGGTCAGTGTTAATAAGATTAATACGGTAGATCCTCCATAGTTGACCACATGCCTACATTGACCACCTCCTTAAGTTGACCTAACTTGGCTGGGTTCACACCTATAATCCTTGCACTCTGGGAGGCTGAAGTGGATAGCTTGATCTCAAGAGTATGAAACGAACCTGAGCAAGAGTCAAATCCTGTCTCTACCAAAAATAGAAAAACTGAGGCAAGAGGATCTCTTGAGCCCAAGAGTTGGAGGTTGCTGTGAGCTGTGATGCCATAGCACTGTACCCAGAGTGACACCTTGAGACTCTGTCTCAAAAAAAAAATAAATTGACCTAACTTTCAGAGATTGGACATGCATCACTTGGGTATATCAGTACAGTAGGCCTAGTTCCTTATGTTGACCACCTCCTATGTTGACCAGTTTGTTACACTCCCTTGGGTGGTCAACTTCGAAGTTCTACTGTATATACTTTGCCAGCAAGTCATTTTTTCCTTTAAATTCTTGAATTGATTGCCACATGTTTGATTCTTTTTTGTTTTCTCTCTGTTTTTACTTTTTTCAAGTTTTTGAAGCTATTTCAAGAACTAGCTTCCAAATAAGTGTTATCTATAATTAATTTAATTTTAATAAATACACTAAACTATAATCTTATAATTTGAGGTTTTATTTTTTATAGATCTCCTTGTTAGCTTCATTTGGTTTATTTTGTTGTTGTTTCATTAATTCCTGAAGACAAATACTTTGTTCTCTTACTTTTTCTTCTTTCTTCTCCTACAGTAATGGCATTCGAGGTCATACATTTTCCTCTGGGAACAGCCTTTGCTGAGTCACTAATTTTTAGTTTTCTGTTTCTCCTTCTTATTGTCTGTTAGCAATAGAAATTTCCCTTTTGATTTCCTCCTTGAGCCAAAGATCACCTAACTAAGTGCATGCTACTTAAATTGTTAAGCTTTTTCTTCACTCTCTAATAACTTATTTTTGATGTTATAATATTATGATCAGAAATTTTGTCTGTAAAATTCGTTAATTAAAAAAAATTGTTGGTTCAGCACTCATAGCTCAGTGGTTAGGATGCCGGCCACATACCCCAGAACTGGTGGGTTCAAACCTGGCCCAGGCCTGTTAAACAACAATGACAACTGCAACAAAAATATAGCTGGGCATTGTGGCGGGCACCTATAGTCCCAGCTACTGAGGAGGCTAAGGCAAGAGAATCACTTAAGCTTAAGAGTTTGAGTTGCTGTGAGCTATGATGCCAGGGTACTCAACCGGGGGCCATAAAGCGAGACTATCTCAAAAAATATTTTAAGTAAAAAAGAACTATTTGGGCATCACCTGTGGCTCAAAGGAGTAGGGTGCCAACCCCATATGCCAGAGGTGGGTTCAAACCCAGCCCCGGCCAAAAACTGCAAAAAAAGAAAAAAAAGCACTACTTTATTTATCTCCTGTGTGATTGTAGTCTCTTTGCTAGAAATAAATATGATTTCCAGTGAACCAGGTGGAAAAACAGTTGTCATGGATCCCAAAGTTTGACTGCTGCACTAGTATTTGACAAGTCTAGGGCTCAGCCAGGCAAACAGCGGACAGAGCTAATTTCCTAGCCAGTTAACAGCAGCTCCATCCATACTGGGTCTCAGCCTGAGGATCTCAGAGTCATCCTTGACTCTGTTTCCTCTTGCGTTCCAATCAGGAGACTGGGATTGACCCCATACCTGACCACAAGTCATCATCTGCATGGCCACCGCCCTGGTCCAAGCACTGTGATCTCTCACCTGTACGTAGTTCTCCCTGCTGCTACTCTCACCCCCTGCAATTTATTCTCAGCACAACAACCACGTGATAGTCTTATTAAAAGAGGAGCCAGATCATGCTGCTCTTCCGCTCAAAAGCCTTCAGTATGGTCATGGGACGCTTATCGAGGGGCCTAGGTTCTGAGAAATACTTGGCACCTTTAGGCAGTTTCGTCATTGTGTGAACATCACAGAGTGAACTTACTCACCTCTTGATGGTCTAGCCTGCTCCACACCTAGGTTACATGGGATAGCCTACTGCTCCTAGGCTACATACCCATACAGCACACTCTGTACCAAATAGTGCAGGCAGCTGTAACACGGTGGTAAGGATTTATGTATCCACGCATATCAGAACATGGGAAAGACAAAGTAAAAGTATAGTACAAGAGATTTGAAAAGGGCCAGGTGCAGTGGCCTAGTATTCTGAGAGGCTGAGGCTAGAGGATCACTGGAGCTCAGGAGTTCTAGGCTGCAGTGAGCTCTGATCATGCCAGTGTACTCTAGGCTGGGCAACAAAGTGAGACCTTGTCTCTTAAAAAAAAAAAACAACCCAAAGTGAGAGAGAGAGAGATTAAAAAATGGTATACCTGTACAGGGGACTTACTATGAATTACAGAACAGGAGCTATTCAGGGTGAGTCAGCAAGTACATAGTGAGTGACACAGGCTGCACTAAATTTATTTATTTTTAAATTAGCAGTAAGCTGAATAAATCTGGCTTACTGTAATTTTTTTACTTTAGTAACATTTTGCCAGAATCCCAGCTACATGGCACACTGAGGCGGGAAGGATTGCTTGAGACCGGGAGTTCAAGACCAGCCTGGACAACACAGCAAGGCATAAAATAAAAAAAGAAACAAAATGGAAATGTTTTACTTTTAAATATTTTTAACTGTTGGGCTCTTTTGTAATAATGTATCTCAAGACCTAAATACACTGTACACCATCCAAAACTATTTTCTTTTTTAATATTCTTATCCTATAACATATTTTCCATTGAAACATTTTTGTTTTACTTTTTCAACGTTTTTGTTAAAAATTAAGACACAAGGAAGGAAATGCTGTATCACCCGGAAGCCAGGGCGTCTAAGCCCTCTGGTTGACTTCTTTTGTGAGAATACTTATTCTCCCATGTTCTTGGCATCCGGCAACAGGGAATATGGGCAAAGCTGTAGTCATCTGAGGAATCAGGTCCCGAGGTTGTAAAGCCATGCGTTGTGCTTTGCCTGGAATGGATTGTAGAGAGATGGACTTACATGAGGACTACCAGTCCCCGTTTGATTTTGATACAGGAGTGAACAAAAGCTATCTCTACTTGTCTCCTAGTGGAAATTCATCTCCACCCGGATCACCTGCTCTTCAGAAATTTGGTCTGCTGAGGACAGATCCAGCCCCTGAGGAAGGAGAGGATGTTGCTGCCACCGTCAGTCCTACAGACGACCTATCAGAAGAGGAGCGAGAAGAGCTGAGACGAGAACTGGCAAAGGTTGAAGAAGAAATTCAGACTCTGTCTCAAGTGTTAGCAGCAAAAGAGAAGCACCTAGCAGGGATCAAGCGGAAACTTGGAATCGGTTCACTACAAGAATTAAAACAGAATATTGCCAAAGGATGGCAAGATGTGGCGGCAACATCTGCATACAAGAAGACATCTGAAGCATTGTCTCAGGCTGGACAGAAGGCTTCCGCTGCCTTTTCATCCGTTGGCTCCGTCATCACCAAAAAGCTGGAAGATATCAAAAACTCCCCAACCTTGAAATCATTTGAAGAAAAGGTTGAAAACTTAAAGTCTAAAGTAGGGGGAACCAAGCCTGTCGGTTTTGACTTTGGAGAAGTCTTGATCAACTGCAAATGCTAGTGCCACCACCAGGGAGCCTCATCCAGAACCAACACAGGAGAGCCTGGGAGATTCCTACCTTTGTTCTGCGTCCCACTGCCAGAGGCTGCAAGCGAGATCTGAGCACATCTTGTCAACATTTGTGAATTTCTACCAGATGGGCTTTTACTTAGCTTTACATACTCCTTTGACCAAATAGCTTGTGGGTTAAACAAAATGAAAATATCTCCACCTCTACTCCTGGGAAACACCCTCTAATGTATCTTTAAGGCCCTTTATTTAGGAAACACCATTATAAAAACACTCGTAGTACCTGGGGACGCGGAATAGAATGATCTAAGAAGCTGCAGGTTGTAACAGTCTCTTTCCTACTTTACAAATTGCTATCGATCTGGGAAGTCAGTTTGGTCTTTGTCTTCTATAAGGTTTCTTTTTCTCTTTGAAACTGTGTATTTGATTCCTAATTAAAATTGTTCTTTTACATTTTCTGAATCCTAGTTATTAAAAGTCTTGGTATATTTTCTTTACCTCTAAGGGAAGAGCTACCAGTTACAAAAAATATTTTGAAATAAACACTGTTTTGGTATAAGGTACATATCTTGGGTGTCTGAAGACACCGGATGAGAATAAATAGTTCTACATCCAATTTGTTACAGTTGTGTGACTGTATGTACAGTAATCAAACTTGTAGGTGGTAAGAGTGGACCCCCCTCCATCCTTATTAATCTCCATGTGTAACAGTAACCTTGTCAGTATGTTGGTTATTATGCTACTCATATCAACTAATTTTTTTTTACCAGGTTAAAATTGTAATTTGAGTAAATTGACAAAACAACATTTCAACTTAAGCATATTGTCAGTAGGTTGAAATATGAGCACTCCTTTCAATTCAAACTGAAAGAGTTTTAGATCTAGATTGTTGTAAAACTGTCAAAATCAATCACATTGTGGGGAACATTGCTGTCTTCATTTAATCTATTTAGTACCATGTAAGCACACAAAGTTACGTGACTAATACAACTTGAGCATTTTTTTACACGAAGGAGTTGGTGATAACTCCTGAGAATGTAATACATTAATAAAAATCAACTCATCCTTTTTCTACTTATTTGTTTTCAATGTGTTAGAAACTCTTCTAAAAGGATACTGTAGATACTGTCCCCTATTTGAGAACTGAGTGTTGGGGCTGAATGAACCAAAGCCTCTGGATGAATTTGCATAGAGGTCAAGGTACTCGATTAATTCTAATAATTACTTACCACCACCACCTTTTCCTTATGCTGTATATGTTTATGCCCTAGAATGTTGTATTTGTTATTTATTAAGATGCGATTGTTTTATTATTTTTTATGCCAAATGTTAATTGCCAAGCGTAGAGTGATCTAAAGCATTTTTTAAAAGCATGGCTAGATTTACTTCAGGATAAATTATCTTTTGAAAACCAAATTTGAAAAGCTGCAAGTGTTGATTGTTATGGAATAACATGTTGCCATTCTTGTTTGCTAGAGCTTTTGTTAGTATTTTGAATGCCATTAAAGCTATGCTTTATTATATGTGAAAAGCTTAAGACATTCTGTGTATCAGTATTCTAGGTCTAGAAAAAACTTGTTATAATAAAGAAACAACCGATGTCTGTACTAAAAAGAAATGACAATTTTTAAACCATCAACTTTAAATCATTGCTTAGTGGCATCAGATTAACATATTCTAAATAATTGCCTTTTATCGGATTTAAGGCAAAGGTGATTGAAACATCGTCTCAGTGGAGTGGATCTTCAGAAATGTATCTTTGTATAAAAATATTGTGGTGATTTAACATCACTGTTGAATAATTTTTTCTGTCATTTAGTCTTTAAATTTTTTTAAAATTCCAACATCATTACATTGTTTCCTGGGTATCCCACCCTATTACTATCTTTTTAACAAGGCAAATGGAGTAAGGTGGCAATTTCTTTAGTTGAGGGGAAAGTCCTCAAGTCTCTTTGCTGTCTAGCTGGAAGGTTATGTACTACCCAAATGGGGTGAGTATATATATAGGTACATATCAGGGATGGCTGTGAAAGAAGAAATTGGAAAATCACTTTCCTAGACATCTACACTTAATCTTTAAAAAATATAATCTACTGTAAAGTGCAAAGAGTGGAGCTGAGTTTAGAAAAATAGACACGGATTTAGAAATATTATTCAAAATGGCCTTTGTGGCAGTGCATATTATGAATTCATAGATATTTAAGCAATTTGAAACACAGTAAATAATTAATGGACATACCACAAAGAGGTCCCGGTTACTGTGCTTTGTGTTTGACATGATATGGGAGCAAGAGAGTGGAATCTCAGATACTTAGGAAATGTCAAATATTTAAGGACTCGAGAAGTGTAATAGGAGAAAATATCCTTGAAGATACCTCCATCTTACAAAAAGGAATGTCTTTAATTTATGGAGTTTGTGAGAAATAAAACAGGACTTCTTATGCTTAAAAAGGCCAAGGTGATTGGCTAGGAGAGTAGAACTCAGTAATTATTGTAGCAGCTCTAATGTGAAATAGGAAAATAGTGTTTAGTTTGGACTGGTTCTGGATCTGTTAATCAAGAGATACATACTGTCTATTTTTTTGTATAGTATTTGAAAACAATAAAACTTCTATGATTTGGATATGGGTAAAAAAAACAAATTAAGACACCAACACACACATTAGCCTAGGCCTACACAAGGTCAGGTTCATCCACATCACTATTTTCCACCTTCACGTGGTCTTATCTCACTGGGAGGCCTTCAGGGGCAATAACATCCATGGAGCTGTCACCTCCTATGATAACAATGCCTTCTTCTGGATACCTCCTATGGACTGTCCTGAAGCTGTTCTACAGTTAAGTTTTTATTAAGAAGGAGTATGTGTATAGTAAAAACAAATTGATAGCATAGTTGTTTGTTATCATTTTCAAGGACAATGTGCTCTACTTAATTGCACGTGCTATACTTTCACACGACTGGTGTACAGAAGGTTTGTGTACACCAGCACCTCCACAAACTCGTGTATGATGCCTGGTACTATGACTTATGATGGCCACAGTGTCACCAGGCAATAGGAGGTTTTCAGCTCCATTGCAATCTTAGGGGACCACTGTCATACACATGGCCAGTCATTAACCAAAACATCTTTACATGAGGCGTGACTGGAGCCTCCTGGCCACTCCAAGGAAGAGCCCCCTTGGTCGAGTCCCTGACACCGTCATGACAGGCAGGGAAGCTTTGGGATGAGTGGGCAGCCGACCCCAGAGAAGGAAGAGAGCCCTGCTGCACCTGCCTGAGGCTGAGAGACTGGCTTGGGCAGCCCTTTGAGAACCCTTTGAAGTAACCAAGGGGCACTTTGAAGGGAGAGTTTACCAACAATCCAGCTGCTGGGGTTAATGCCATCATTATTGGGGTACTAAAAGGAAGTGGGACCTTCTTCTGTGGTTATAGGCTTTTAGGGCAGGAATCATTTAGGTTACAGTAAGTTGTTGCTAAATTTTCTTGCCTGAGTTTGTCTTCAGGAAAGAGTGTTTAGCCTTCAGTGTGTCAAGGTGAGAGCTCCTTTGTTTGTGGGTTGTTTCTTTGAGAGGTGAAAGCAATAGAATTACATTTTCTGCTTAGCCAGAAGCATTTCTGACTGTGCTTATAATGACACCATCTGATGAATGTAAATGTGTGGGTCTCTCTTAGTTGTGCACTTTGTAAACTAACCCATAGGGAAGGCTTTGCCCCAGCTGACCATGTGACACAGGGGGAGGCTTTCTCCCTCTCCCCGCTGGGTTGGAGAGTGGCCGCTCTTTATTTCCATTGGAAGAGCAGGTCATCCGATATGGCACAGGCTGCAATGAACACAAGAGGCCTTTATCTGGGTTACTCGATCACAGCTGTATGCAATTTTCATTACCTGATTGGCTGCAAGAGAAAGCATTTCCCAAGGAAGCCTCAGACCTGACAGCACTCCCAGGAGTCCAAAGCCTTCTTAGAGGCACTGGCCCTGTCTATGCTGAATCAGACCCATGTCATTTTTTACCGAGGGATCTCACACTGGTGTGTGTAGGAGGAGTGGGCATGTGGCTGTGCGACATTCCCCAGATCTGTATCAGTTGCCTTCTCTTTTTTCACCTCAAAAATATTTTGGAAAGGAACGTCTCTCCAATGTGTCTCAGGCTGCTTCCTGTCCCACTTCCCTGGACAAACACAGGGCTGTTTTGGGAGGCTCGGCGCCTGTGGCTCAAGCGGCTAAGGCGCCAGCCACATACACCTAAGGTGGCGGGTTCGAATCCCCAGCCCGGGCCCGCCAAACAATGATGGCTGCAACCAAAAAATGGCCGGGCGTTGTGGCGGGCGCCTGTAGTCCCAGCTACTTGGGAGGCTGAGGCAGGAGACTCGCTTGAGCCCAGGAGTTGGAGGTTGCTGTGAGCGTGATGCCATGGCACTCTACTCAGGGGGATAGCTTGAGGCTCCGTCTCAAAAAAAAAAAAAAAAAAAAAAAGGGCTGTTTTGGGGACTAAAACAGAAACAATCTCAGAAAAGCAGAGCCTGACAGGCACAGGAACCTCCGCCACATGTCCGCTATCTGCCCGTGTCAGGAGGATGGGAAAACTCATATACAGGGTGTCCATAACGTTCATGTGCAATTTAAAGTAGTTGTCTGTTTACTGTGAACCAGACCCTTGGCATTCTTACTCTAAGCATTGAGTCTTGTGATCTCCTGCAGAGGAGGGCAGTACTGAGCTAGGGTATCCCAAGTCCATGGCCTCCTCCCTGGTCTAAGCTCCCACTCACCTCCTGAATTCTTGTAATAGCTTCTGAGTGATCTCTCCACTTCTAAATATGTTCACTCTATAGCTAGGACAACGTTTTCCAAGTATGTTTGCTCAGGCGACACACACATACTCTTCACTCTCACCCTCGATGCTAAAAAGCCCATCCTGTTGTCCCACACTTTCAGCAGGAAGACAGGTCCCCTGGGGCCAACACAGCCCTGCCTGATCTGGCCCTGCCCCTGTTTTCAGCCTCATCTCGGCCTGGTTCCTCCCTGATCACTGGGCTCCAACGCCTCTGAGCTGTGCCAGGTTCCTTTCTGGCACCAGACCTTCCACAAACGATCACTTCCACCTGGGGGCTGCCAGGAGGCCCCCCTTCCAGCCTCAGTTAACCCCTGTCATCCTGAAGCTCACAACCTAATGTCATTTCTCCAGGAAAGCCCTGGAGTCCCTTTCTTGCTCCGCATTTGTTGTGATCGTAGTCAGTGCTCATGCCAATTTCTCGCTCCCTCTCCTGGTCCTTGGTCTCCTTTCTTTCCAGCCGTTGGTCAAACTTCCCCCTCATCCTCCCTCGATCACCAGTAAATACAGAGTCACTTTTGCCTTTTCCAACTGCCTACAACAATTCTACTGAGACCAAAACACTCCCCTTGAGTGTTTCTCCTTTTAGGGGCTTTGAGAACATCCTTTGCTCCTCTGTCCAAGACTCAGAGCTGAGTCACAGTGTATCTCCCCCAGGAGGCAGGGAACTGGGAAGGGCAGACCTTTATGTAGTACAGGTGAGCAAGGCCCTTCGAGCTGGAAAAATAATGTGCACATCAATGAAAGACCCATGGTTGGGCCTACAGCTCTGTGCTGTGTTTAAGAAATCAAGGGATAGATTAAAAAAAAAAAAAAAGGCAAAGTGGACCCAGTTTTCAAGTTCTAGCAGCTTCTTTGAAAGCGTTGAAGCCCTTTAAGCCATTCTGTTTGTAGCAGGAGCACGACTGGGTCAAATCCATCTCAGTCAACACTTGGTAGCTGCTCTAGATGAGACACCGTTCAAGGTCCTGGGACACGGGCTGAACACCGTACTGCCCCTACCCCGGTGCAGAGGTGGAGAGGACCCGAGACAGGAGTGTACAGCACCTGCTAAAGACAGGGAGGCCGGGCCGGGCGTGCCACCCAGTAGAGGGCGGAGGGTGAGGAGAGGCCTGGAGAACAGACAGAGGGTAATATCTGAGCTAGTTTCTAAGGAAAAGGAGAATTTCATCAGACAAGTAAGGCAGGAGAGTAACCCAGATGAGAGGAAGAACCAGAGCAAAGCGCAGAACCTGGAAAGTGGAAACTGTTTGAACAACAGTGAGGGGTTTGTATCACCGAAGCATTGGGTGTGTGTTAACAAATAGCGTGACTAATTTATTGTCCAAATTGGGATGCTTTTGAGAGCAAAATGGCACACTATTAATAATCATAGGCATCAACCAAGACTGCAGCAGGCGAATCAGACTTTGGGGCAGGAAGGTCGTGACTGGACACCAGACTGGAGCATAGGCCGGGTGGGGATTTGAAGCAGCTTAAAGCTGCTGAGGAGTCAGAATTTGATCCTTGAGGCCCTGAAATGCCATCAATGGGTTTTAAGCAGGGTCGTCATGTGATGGTCCCTGTGTTGGGGAAGTATCACCCAGGCAGCCATGTTGAGGTTTAAAGTGTGCAGAAAAGGGGCTGGTCTGTGAGCTTCACCAGGCAGGAAACACATCCCTTTGTCATTT
Source organism: Otolemur garnettii (assembly GCF_000181295.1). NCBI lineage: Eukaryota > Metazoa > Chordata > Mammalia > Primates > Galagidae > Otolemur > Otolemur garnettii. Next base: position 42,209,447 of record NW_003852396.1, read on the forward strand.
ATGCCCAATGTGTACCCAGAGGGTAGAAGGCTGTCCCCCACAGAGAAGGTGCTTAATAAGACCCTCAAACACAGGCCCTTCCATGACCTCTCCCTTTCCCACCCATTATCACCAGCATTCCCTTCTCCCTTTCTCTGCTTAATTTTTCTCCATGAACTCATCACTCTCTGACATGCTGTGGGTTGTGGCCGTGTCCTCCCTCTAAGCACGAGGGCAGAGACTTTTGCCGGCTTTGTTCCCTCTGGTGCCTGGAACAGAGAAGACACCAGCACGCATGTGTCGAGGGAAGAGGAGGCCAGGAGAAACGTTTGGAGTCCCTGACAGCTGTGCGGGTGTGGGAGGACGAGGCTCTGGAAAGGGTGGTGCAGTAGAGAGAAAGACAGAGACAACCCGAAACTAAACAAGCAAGTGCCCAGGCCTCACCCTGAGCGCCGTGCTGCCCACAGGCGGTGGGGTCCCGGGCCTGTGATCTGCAGGAATCCCCAGGCCTCCCGGCTGTAAATCATTAACACCTCCCCTTCCCTCTGTCTGGCTGCCTAGCCAAGGTCACCGTCGTGCCCTGCATAGTCCGACTCCCTAAGTGTTCCTAACTCGCCTGTGAATGTTTGATGAAAGAGTAGCATTTGTCCCACGAGCAGAGGGAAAGGAACCTAAGTTCACAAAGTTCATTTTCAAGCATTTTTCTCTCAGTCCAAGAAGTTTAGGTGCCTTTTCTCTGCTAGGAAATAGACCTTTTCAATGGCTGTCCTCCCTTCTGGGACCTGCTTTGAGGGCCCTTTCCCTGAGCCGGGGGGCCTTTTTCTCCAGCAGGCCTCTCTCTTCAAGTTCTTTCATTTCTTCTGTATGGCTATTCTCGTGTCTCACCCCTGAATAAATTGGGCAAGTGGGCTTTGGGATCCTCCTTCAGGATAACGCAGCCCATGGTGAGCCACACCCCAAACCTCAAATGACTAGGAACGTAAGGCTCTCTGGTCTCCCACCTCTCCATCTGGGCAACTGTCAGTCCCAAGCCAGGATTGCAGTCTCTTATGGGAAAGCTATGGGCCATCCTTCACGGCAATAAAACCCCTGGTGACTTGCCTGGGCCTGCCTGGACCTGTTAGAGACTGTGCCATGGTAACAAACTGTCACCACCACATTCCACACCAGGCTGGCACTGGGTGGGGACAAAGGAGTGGGCTGGGGGGTATTGGTACTTAAAGTCTAATGCCTCAGGTCCTACCATCTGGAAAGAACAGCCACTAGGGACTACTAGGAAACTGAGGATACCTGGGGACAACACCTAGCTGGTCTGATGTGGAGACTCAGGTGTTGAGGGTGGAATTCCAGGGCAGGTCAGTCTTCAACAATGAGCTCAATGCTAAGAAGCAAACCTAGACCCTGTGTGGAGTCCAAGGTGATGAGGCTGCAGGAGAAGACAGCAGAGGTAACACATACGTCCATTCTTATTTTTTTTTTATTGAATCATAACTGTGTACATTAATGCAACCACGGGGTACAATGTGCTGGTTTTATATGCAATTTGAACTGTTTTCATCAAACTGGTTAACATAGCCTTCACGGCATTTTCTTAGTTATTGTGTTAAGACATTTATATTCTACACCTAGTAAACTTCACATGTACCCTTGTGAGATGCACTGTAGGTGTGGTCCCACCAACTGCTCTCCCTCCATCCATTCTCCCCCCTCCTCTCCCTTTACCCTTCTTCTTGGGTTTCATAGCACGACTGAGTACACCAGATACTTTTCTTTCATTCATGAGATACCTTGCTAAGAAGAACATGTTCCAGCTCCATCCATGTAAACACGTAAGAGGTAAAGTCTCCATCTTTCTTTAAGGCTGCATAATATTCCGTGGGGTACATATACCACAATTTATTGATCCATTCATGGGTTGATGGGCACATGGGCTTCTTCTATGACTTAGCAATTATGAATTGGGCTGCAATAAACATTCTGGTACAAATATCTTTGTTATAATGTGATTTTTGGTCTTCTGGATATATACGTAGTAGAGGGATTGTAGGATTGAATGGCAGGTTTATTTTTAGATCTCTAAGTGTTCTCCAAACATCTTTCCAAACATCTGTCCATTCTTAAGAATAAGGCCAGGTGGAAAATGGAATTGACACTAAAAACTGAGAGCATGCTGGTGAGACTCACAAAAAGGTCACAAGAAAGAAGGCATTATTCTGGTCTAAGGCACAACTTGACAGAGTCCCCTAATCATCTCTTTCCACTTTCAGCAATCCATATAGTTCAATTGCTGTTTAGGACCTGGGCTTTCCTAGAGGTGCCCAGATATTTTCCTTCTACTGGGATTGATTCTGATAGCTGGAGTTGGTGGCTTATTCATTAATTCACAAGTTCTCACTGAGTCTATTGGCAGGTCCTGTGATACCACAGTGAGAGCTCCTGGGTCCATGAAGGGGCTGACTAACAAATAGGAATTATAACTTCTTATGTAAGTACTATAATTGGGCAGTTCTTCTGAAAAGAGTCAGAGGTATAGATTGCAGGAAGCAAAATCATTGCAAAGGGGAACACAGAAGGAAGTTAGGAAGCCAGGGAGGGGGGAAACAGTAAAGGGGTCCAAGGGGATCTGGATGCAGCCCCACACCTGATACAGGCACCACCCAACCTTACCCATAAAGACAGACTTCCTGAAGAGGTCACACCACACCCTGCAGGGAATGAGAGCTACCCAGTCAAGGACAGGTGACAGGACTGAAGGGGTTGAGGGGGCCGATGGTGGAAGAGGAAGGGCAGGAGCAAATGCCCCTTTGAGCTAAGCCCTGTGGCCCCACATTCAAATGGACATCTGTCCTCCCCAGGGGTGGGCGGGGGGTAGCTTCTACTCCCAGGTAGAAGTTTGCAGTTAGCAAGACAACAACATCTTTCTTTTTTTTTTTTTTTTTTTTTGAGACAGAGCCTCAAGCTGTCCCCCTGGGTAGAGTGCCGTGGCATTACAGCTCACAGCAACCTCCAACTCCTGGGCTCAAGCGAGTCTCCTGCCTCCGCCTCCCAAGTAGCTGGGACCACAGGCGCCCGCCACAATGCCAGGCTATTTTTTGGTTGCAGCCGTCATTGTTGTTTGGCGGGTCCGGGCTGGGGATTCGAACCCGCCACCTTAGGTGTACGTGGCTGGCGCCTTAGCTGGTTGAGCTATAGGCGCCGAGCCAACAACATCTTTCTTAATAAAACAAATGAAAACATATAATAATGCCTAGTTCCTTTTGAAAAATACCAGTGTGTTGAGGATAATGTCTGCGCCAGACCTCAATGGGAAGTGGTTGGTCACGCCAGCTCCTTCCTAAGAAATCCAGATGCCTACTATCTCCCAGCAGGTCTGCCTCTATTTCCCACCCATGGGTGCCTGCTGAAGCCAGCTGCCCTGGTGTCCAAGGGTCCAAGTCACCCCTCTAGAGGAGGAACAAGTCTCCTATTTGCCTCGCAACCTGAATTCCACTCTGGGAAGACAGGAGAGGCTCATGGCTGGGGAAGAGAAGAACGTCCTCGACATTTCTGTTGGAAACATCTTCAAAGTAAAGACAAATTAGCCTGAGGGAACAGTTTCTTGCCTTCCTTCAAATCCTCTTTCAATTTTAATAAAAATCTGCACTTTGTGTGGCTTTATATTCTAGAACAGCTGTACCTTGGTGACTACAATACATGATGGTTCAGCCTCTAGACCATAAATCTAATATTTCTGTCTCTGCCTCAAACAGGGATACTTAATTTTTTAGAATGTCCAAATATCAGTAAAACTAAAGAGCATGAAGTTAGACTAATGTCTTTCATAAATGAAGAAACTGAGGTACAATAAGGGGAAGTGAAGGTAACAGATCTAGAACATGGTGATTAGTTTCTGGGGCCTTCCCCTCCATGATTCGGGAAGGTCCTGCTGGTTCCAATATGTGGGTGGGAATGAGACACAGAAAGGGGCAGCGTCCACACAGCTTCCACTCAAAGGTCAGTGTCCAGAGCCTGCTCCCTAGAGCTGCTCTCCCCACTCTGGCCGGGGGCCCTGACCCTCAGGGCAGGTCTCCTAGACTATTGGGTAGAGGCCAGGGTTAAATTTTCTCTTAAAGAGTGGTATGATAAAGTAGAAAAATCTCTGGGTCTTAGAGGTAAAGTCCAGGATCCTGTTTCTGGACCTTCTTGCATGATGTGGGTAAGTGCTTTTCATCTTATCTGGAAAATGGGAGCTTCAGACCAGAGGATTCCTGAGGAACTTCCCAGCTCGCATCTCCAAGTACACCCTGGCCATGTGCGCCGCCTCCCTTTGCCTTAGGCAACCTGGACCTGTGTCCTCTTTTTACCATTTGCTTGCCATTCTTGTGATGCTGGGGTCCCAGTGTTTGTCCCTCCTGTGCCTGGCAGGCCCGACGCTAATACTGAAATCTGAAATGAGGCAGACATTTGAGCAGCAGGAAGGAAACAGCCACATCTCCCCAGCCCTTAGTGGGCCACATCCTGACAAGGAGACTGGACCAGGTACCCCCAGAGAAACCTGCTTGGCAGCCAAGTCCACTTACTCGCACTTCTGATTCTCAAAAACCTAGCTTTCTTCTTTGTCCAGGAAATCATGGACACTGTTGAAATTCCTACATCAGTAGTGGGGTGATTGGGGAGCTGCAACCATCTCTCAACCGGTCTTCTTAGACCACATCCTCCAAATGGGAATATTCTCTTTGCTTCTCTATAGCTGCTAAGATTCTGCCGAAACCCCCTAGGTATAGTTGATAACCAAATGAAACTTCTTGTTGTGCCAAATATCTCCTTCATAGGTGTTTTCTCTGCCTTTTTGGGTCAGGTACTGTGTTTCCCCAAAAATAAGACACTGTCTTATATTTATTTTTTCTCAAGAAGACATACTAGGGTTTATTTTCAGGGGATTTTTTTTTTCTTGCAGTTTTTGGCCAGAGCTGGGTTTGAACCCACCACCTCCAGCATATGAGGCCGGCGCTCTACTCCTTTGAGCCACAGGCACCGCCCAGGACGTCTTATTTTTATTAAGTATAATACAACAATCTACATTTATTCAAATACAGTTAAGTCATCTTCTTCTGGAACCTGACAGGGGGAGCTGACCTTGTTGGTGGGGCTGGCGCTAGTGATGCCTGAACTCCTTTCCCATAGCTGTTCGAACATGCGCAATAGGATGCCTGTGACTACAGTTACAACACGCACACCTGCGCAAGTGGGAATGGCTCAGAGAAAGGAGCTGTGGCAGATAAAAGGTATTCCAGTCTTCCTTACCACTCGGTGCCAAAATGCATGGTGTGGCTATGTAGATACGCTGCATAGCCATGCCCATCACTAGGTCTTATTATCGGGGTAGGGCTTATATTTAACAAATGCATAGAAATCCTGCTTGCGCTTATTTTGGGGGTAGGTCTTATTTTCAGGGAAACACAGTAGTTGGCTCTTCCTCCAGCCTTTTCTTCCCAGAAATGTGTGCTCAAGAGGCAGAGAAATCAGTCATTCAATCCTTCATGAATGGATGTGTGTAAAACTTGTGCCTCCCCTCTGGAAGATATGGGTGCTGTTTTTTGTTTGTTTGTTTGTTTTGTCCCTTCTGAATTAGTTAGGGTTCTCCAAAGAAACAGAACAATAGGAAGGATATGTATACACACATACACACACACACACATATCAGGGCTGCCAAAAAAATGTATGTACATTTTAAGAAATATTATCCATGTATTACTTTTCAAAGTTGAATTGAATTATGGTAGGAATGTGTAGTATGACATTTGCTCAAGAGATAGCTTTAATTGAATGCATGCTCATGTCACAATGGGAGAGGCAGGACTCTCAAAGAAAATGGCTGAAGCATGGTTGTCATTTGAGGAGCACAAAACTATTTGGAAATGATACTTGAAATTTGAGAATGTTCTGGAGATACAATGACAATGGAGGCGTGAGTATACAGTAGAACTTCCAACACACCTAACAAGTACACGTTGGTACACTGTGCACTGTGGTAAGTTTCAGACACATGGTATTGTGTGTGATGTGCACAGGGCAAGATCCAGGAGGCCTTGCAACCTTGCTCAAGCAGTAGTGTGCTGTAATCAGAAGTGTCTGGAGACTGATGGTAACCACTTGGAGTACCTCCTATAAGTGCAGAAGTCAAATGTGACTTGTATTCATCTTTTATTATTGGTGTATATTGAGTGTTACAATTTTAATACAGTGTTTTCCTTTCTTAAAATGTGTGTACATTTTTTGGCACCCTCTGTGTATGTGAATACACATATTTATTATATATAATATAGATATTTTTAATAAGAAATTGGATTATATAATTATGAAGAATTATAGTAGCTGACAAGTCCCAAGATATGCAGAGAGAGTCTGCACTGAATTAAACACCCAGAAGAGCCCAGGGTACAGTCCCAGATCAAAGCCTAAAAGGCTCGACACCCAGAAAAAGTTGATGTTTCAGTTCAAAGGGAGGAAAAATTCCATGTCTTACCTTGAAGGCTGTGAAGCAGGAGGAATTTGCTATCACAGGGGGGAGGGCCAACCTACTTGTTGAGGACTTTAAGCTAACTGGATGACCCACCACCACCACCTTTCGGGAGGCCATCTCCTTTACTCAGTCCACCAATTTAAATGTTAATCTCATCCTAAACACCCTCACAGAAATATCCAGAGTAATATTTGACCAAATATCTAGGCACCTTGTGGCCCACTCAAGTTGGCACATAAAGTTAACCATCACAGCTTCCTAAAGAAATTTAAGCAATTTATAATCCAGGGGAGGGGAATTTTGGATGTGAGGCCTCCAAAGTTAAATTACATAGAGATTAGTAAGAAAAACTCTTCTTACCCTAGTGGTTGGACAGCTCCATTGCCTGAGAAATTTTGCCAATTAAGACTTAATACATTATTGTTTTCATTTTTCTTCCTTCACTGTCAGTTTGAACTTTTAACAAGTAGGCGATTGCTCTGTTACATGAATTATAGATGCAAGTTTTATGTGAAATTAATCCAATACTGAGCCTTCCTTTGGTTTTTCAAATAGCCATTTACAAGTCCTTTAATCAAGAAAACCACACCAAATATTTAATATTTTCTATGATTCCAAGTTGCTTCCTCAAAAGAAGAAAAAAAAATGCTCAGTTGTGAGAATGTTAAACAACACTGTGATTATGCTAAAGGAAATTAACATTAAAGAATCATTTCAAACAAATAAACAAAAGGCATATGCCTTCTTTTGGTCCCCAATGAATGGAGAAAAAAAAATGCTATCCAAACATAAATATCAATAGAAGGAAAGATCCAGATGATTTTCTCATGGTTACATTAATATAGCAGTGGGGTCATGATTTATATATTGGTTCTTCTTCTGCATGACTCTCTGAATCAGACAAGGCAATGATCATGACATTCTCAGGCAAATGGCAATGGGAAGCAAGCAGGTGTTGAACTCTGTATTATTAAATGATGATCCATAAGCCTACCTGAGGGTCCTCAGTCTCTGCCTTCACTACCAAACAGAAGAGGGGAGTGAAAGTACATGCTACAGAAGTAAAATCAACCATCTTGCTCAACTGAATCTTAACCATGACACCTCTGGGTATGTGCAAACATAATACAGAAGTCAGTATTCAATTGCAGAAAGAGGAGCTTCCAATGGCAGGGCTGAAGAAGCAGGCTCCAGGTTGAGCTTCCAGGAATGACACCCAAAGCCACACTGCAGATCAAGATCTCAAGGGGTCCACTTCTCCTACCACAATCAGGAAGCCATTTCTGCTAAAGAGGGAAACTGTGTCTGCATCTGTTAGCTCCAGAACTATCATGCTTCTTGCTGTGACCTGCAACAGCAAAATGGAATATTTTGTTCCTACCTCTTTCCCAGTGGAATTCAGTTTTCAACCAGTGTGGTACAAGTGTCAGACTGAGAGTACCTAAGTCACACACAGAATTCTAGGTGTGATTGGTCTCGAAAGAGTGTCTAAATGTAGATGAATAACCAACAAACACATGAAAAAATTCTCATTGTCTTTAATCATCAGAGACATGCAAATCAAAACCACTCTAAGGTATCACCTAACCCCAGCAAGATTAGCCCACATCACAAAGTCACAAAACAACAGATGCTGGCATGGATGTGGAGAGAAGGGAACACTTCTACACCGCTGGTAGGATTGCAACTAACACAGTCTTTTTGGAGAGAAGTATGGAGAAAAGATCTAAAAGTAGACCTTCCATTTGACCCTGCAATCCCATTCCTAGGTATCCACCCAGAAGAACATAAATCACTTTACCACAAAGACATTTGTACCAGAATGTTTATTGCAGCTCAATTCATAATTGCCAAGTTGTGGAAGTAAACTTAGTGCCCATCAACCCATGAATGGGTCAACCAACTGTGGTGTATGTACACCAAGGAATATTATTCAGCCAAAAAATGATGGAGACTTTACATCTTTTCTATTTCCCTGAATGGAGTTGAAATACGTTCTTCTTAGTAAAGTATCACAAGAATGGAAAAATAAATATCCAACATACTCCATACTAATATGAAATCAATGTATAAACAATTACATTCTCATAAGAACAATAAAACACAACTATGGGTGTGCTTGGTTGTAAGTGACAGAAACACAACTCCGACTATCTTGGGCAACAAGGGCATGTTTTTTGGATCACATGACCATGGGGCCATCTGGGCTCTGGAATTAGAGACGCAGGTACATGAGCCCCATCAGTGCTCTACATCCATGCTCTGTTCTCTGTTTCTGGTCCCTACATGTGAACCTCATCCTCTCAAACTAGTATGGGTGTAGAAGGAAGCGGGAGGGGTGAGGGAAGGACATTTGGCAGAAGGAGGGAGGGCATGAGGCGGGATCTCACCTAATGTGCATACTGTGAGGGTGTATAACACGCCCCCTGGGTGAGGGGCTCTTCTACAAATGGAACTTTACCCTGGAGGTGAGAACAATGTAACCTAAAAGTTCCTACCCTCATATTAATTTGAAAAAAAAAATTGGCTCATCACCTGTAGCTCAGCAGCTAGGGCACCAGCCACATACACTGGGGTTGGTGGGTTTGAACTCGGCCCGGGCTTGCCAAACAACAATGACAACTACAACAACAACAACAACAACAACAAAAAGGGCATTGTGGCGGGCGCCTGTAGTCCCAGCTATTTGGGAGGCTGAGGCAAGAGAATCGCTTAAGCCCAAGAGTTGGAGGTTGCTGTGAGCTGTGATGCCACGGCACTCTACCAAACGTGACATAGTGAGACTCTGTCTCAAAACAAAAAAAAAATTAATTTAGAAAGAAAGAGTGTCTAAATGTGGTGTTTAGTGATCCATCTCCAGGTGCAGAACAGCACTGAGGGGCGGGCCGGTTTGCAACAGCCACAGCACAGTGGAGGTGCCGCAGCACAGCAGGAGAACATAGGTCTGCAGGCGCACACTGCACCTCCTGTAAGGAGCATCAGTTCCTTTCTCCTTAAAGGTGGAGGTGAGAGTTCCCTTATAGAATTACATGAAAACACACATTCAAATTTTCCATAATAATAAGTTCTAAAAATGTTAGGTACCCTTTAAAAACTAAAAGAACTAGAAATACAAATCATGACTAACGTGGATCATCAAACTGATTTCTTTTAGGGAAGTTTAATAGTTATTTTGAGATGTACATAAATATTAGCAAACACTGGCTACATTCTAATAGCTACACAGCATTCCATTGGGCTATCCAGATGGGTGAGTCATGCCTCATCAAGGATCCCCTTTACTGGAGGAGGTTGGGGGATCAGAAAAGGCTTTAAAAAGGGAGCAGCTGTGATAAGCGTTAAGATAACTATACACAGTAGATAGGATGTATCATCCAAGTCAGGCCCTTCTGAGACAGAAAGGGGCACTATTAATAATTACACAAGGGCAAGAGGCCAAAACCAGGACTGAGCAAACCAGGACACAGAGTCACTCTAGCCTTAAAGAATGCAGCTATTATGTCTATCGGTTTTGTGGCAGTTCCATAGGCCTTGCTTAAACCAAATTGCTTATTTCAGGGTCGTGTAGTATCTCAGCCTTTAGGCAGAGAATAAGCAATAGGGGGGTAAAAAAAAGGAATGCATTCTACCAGACTTGGTTGTAAGTGACAGAAATACAACCCTGACTATCTTGGGCAACAAGGGCATGTTTCTTGGATCACATGACCGTGGGCCATCTGGTCTCTGGAATTAGAGACCCAGGTACATGAGCCCCATCAGTGCTCTACACCCACACTCTGTTCTCTGTTTCTGGTCCCTGCTTCTCTCTACATGTGAACCTCATCCTCTCAAACTGGCTTTCTATCCGAGGATGAAACAATGCTCCAAACTTGCAGACTTAAACCTTGCAAACCAGCAAACCAAATTTCCTATATCCTATGCATCACCATTCGAGGAAAACTTGTCAGCTCTAGGTCAAAAAAAAATCCCAGGGAAATATTTTGTTTGGTCTTGTTTGGGTTATGTGTCCACTTCCTGGACCAACTACTTTGGCCAAGAGAGAGGGCTGTCAGTGACCCCTAAAACTCAAGTGAGGGGTTGAAGGAGGAAGGGAGGGATGCAGGATGGACCAAAAAACACATCCCCACCGGCTTTGAAAAGATCTACATTCTATAAGCATAAACCATCTATACAGAGATCTTCATTTCTAAAGCAAATTCTTCAGTGTAGGTTTCATTTGGCTGTCTACACTGACCAAGGATCCAGAAAATTACCAAGGAGCCACTGTGTTATGACCTGAGTAGCAAAGGATCAGTCATTCACAAAGTCTAGAATATGAAATAAATCCTTCAGCAAGCAGACGAGCAGTGAGACAGAACAAAAATCCAGCCAGACACAAATAGTTAAACTCCACAATAACTTCAAAGATATTACAGAGAGGGAGACACGGGTAAAGAATGACCAACAAGGACTTAGGATCAGACAAAAGAGAATAATTTATAGGCTGTAAGATTTTAGGAAAGTTCAAATTCTCTGACCTTCAGTATTCTTATCTCTTAGGTATAACAGAAAGATTAATACCTTCCTCACAGGTATCAAGGGGGTTAAATAAGGCAGCGGTTCTCAACCTGTGGGTCGCGACCCCTTTGGGGTCGAAGGACCCTTTCGCAGGGGTAGCCCAAGACCATCTTGCATGTCGAGTATTTACATTATGATTCATAAAGGTAGCAAAATTACAGTTATAAGTAGCAACGAAAATAATTTTATGGTTGGGAGTCACCACAACATGAGGAACTATATTAAAGGGTCGCAGCACTAGGAAGGTGGAGAACCACTGAAACAAGGTAACGTAGATAAAAGGATTAAAAAGTTTGCTTTCGCCTCCTCTGCCCCAAGCCACAGGGGAATTTCTATGAATAATCAAGGAACGTTCCTGGAATATATCTGTGGAGAAAAGTGCATGGAGAGAAGTAACGCTCTATTTCCCCATAAGCTGGCATTGGGGGCAAGGCGTGAGGATGACTGATATTTTTTCATTTGTTACAAAGGTGGTTTGGAATCTGCACCATTTCTGTTTACACCCCGTAGCAATTACCACTTGCACCACTCCCCTGGCACAGGCTAGGGATGGCATTATTCAATTAGCTATTGTTCAGTCTGTGTGAATACCACTCTAGCCAGTGACCTAGGGCACTTAATTTAACCTCTCTGAGCCCCACTCTCCAAATTTATAAAATGAGGTTGAGGATTCTTCATGATGCTATTGTGAAGATGACCGATAACGTGTGAAAAGTACCCAGCTGTGTGCCCGGCACGTAGTAGTCCCAGCAAACCAGACAATTCCCTGCCTGTTTTCTCTCCTCTGGATCCAACCCCAACCAGAGCACACCGTCTATTAGAAGTCTGCTCCACTAACATGAAAAATTTGAGATTTGTTTTACTGACAAGCCCCAGCATGAGGTACCTCTGTTAAGAACTAGGTACTTCTAGGTCCCTCAAGTCACAGACTTCTTTACTCTTGCTTTTATGTCTAGCCAGCATGGAAAAGTCTATGCCTTGGATAATGGCAACCAGCCCCTAGCCGGGATCTTGATCTAAACTCAGTGAACCTTGATTCTATTTCCAATGGACTTTTGAGTATTTCTTTCCCTCGGAGGTAAGTGGAGGAGTCTGTTTGTCATGGGTTAGGACCTCGTTGCTTTTGGACTGCTGATCTTCTCCCCTTGGAGGTCAGCCCCTACATTGCCATTTTCTTGGCCCAACTTGCTCCAGCTCCTTTCCTTTGTCCACAGAAACAATCTGCCTCTGAAGGCCCAGCAGTGCCCAGGAGCTGGGGCTCTTCAGGCTCTAACAGTGAACCCTGTGTTTAGACAGACAGGATTAAGCACCATCTCAGCTTTTGAAAGCTACAGTGCAGTTTGCTCAGTCCTTCCATGCTCCTATTATGTGGACTAAAATGGATCTGTCAGTATTGATCAGACCAATTCATTCTTATGAAGTGTCTTAGGTCATCTTCTTCAGAAGCAGACCCCGAGCTGAGGATTCGTGCCTAAGCGATCTATGTGTATTAAGGGAGCGCTCCCAGGAGAAACTAGCCAGAGAACGGGAGAAGCAGAGAAGGAAATGGAAAGAGGCCAGACCAGAGTGAGACTTGAGACCAAGTCACAGCCTCAGCCTGATGCCACAGGGAGCCTTGAGGGAGATAGATTACAGTTCAGAGTTTATCTGAACTCTAGACAGGGAAGCTGGGGTCCCAGCCACTGCATCACTGGCCATCAGAAGCACAAGAACACAGAAACGGGAAGCAATGCATGAGATGGTCAAGGGGATCCAGGGAGGTCTGCACAGGGCCGTGCCAGTGCTCAGCACTCTCAGATTTCCTATTGGAAGATCTTGTATTTCTGCTTTCACACATTCAAGAGAAAGGGAACTTGGTGTTTTGTGATTCATCATTTTCCAGTGTTTAACAGGACTCGTATTAGTTCTTATATGGACTAAAATATATGTCTCTGTAACTAACTTCTTCTCATAGGCTTTAAGCAATTAAAACTTATCAGACTTTCTTGAGCAGCTCTATGTGCCAGGAACTACACTAAGGATATTTATACTTGCTTTCACCTACTCTGCCCCAAGCACTGGGGAATTTCTATGAATAATCAAGGAACCTTCTGGGAATATATCTGTCGAGAAAAGTGCTGGTTTATCCTATCCTATAACATAGTCGCTATCTCTCCCACTTCCACATCATCTGTAGAGTTGATAAGCACATCATTAACCTTTGGCAAAGCCATTAATAAAACCATTGCATAGGCCGGGTGTGGTGGCTCATGCCTGTAATCCCAGCACTCTGGGATGCCAAAGTGGGTGGATTACTTAAGCTCACAGGTTCAAGACCAGCCTGAGCCAGATTGAGATCTCATCTCTAAAAATAGCCAGGCATTGTGGTGAGTTCCTGTAGTCCCAGCTACGTGGGAAACTGAGGCAAGAGGATGGCTTGAGCCCAAGAGTTTCGGGTGACTGTGAGCTATGATGCCACAGCACTGTACCAAGGGTGGCAAAGTGAGACTGTCTCCAAAAACAAAAAACAAACAAAAACCCATTACATAGGACAGGGTCAATGAAGCTTGTAACATGTCACTTGATCAGTAATTTCTTGGGTACAATAATCAGTCAGTTATTTGAAATGTCCTATGTCTAGACTTCTTACCTCCATCTGGACCAAAGTATTTTATAAAAATCAGGTGTTTGACTTCACCTTTAGTCTGGAAGAGATGAAGCAGCTGGATGCCCTGGATTAAAACTGGCACTATATCATGCCAAATTTTACAATGGATGGGAAGAGGGACCCCAGAGGTACAGAACCTCTGTGCCCCTTAATGATATACTGAGACCAAAGCTGCCTGGCTTCTCTTTCAGCTCTCCAGCTACAAGGTCCTGCCACTTCCATAACAAAGGAGTTAATAAGACCACTGAAGCTTCAAAAACAATTAACATTTAATTTTTTTAAAGAAACAATTTATAATGCCTGGTATGGCATTTTTCTTATCTACATGTCTGATAATCCTGTCCCCAAAGCAGTTTGGTTCTTAGTGAACCCATGCTGCCTCCTGGTGACCATTGCATTTTCTGGATTTCTAAAACATTACAAAACAGTCATTATTAGGAAATTCTGCTCCCAACGTCATCCATAATAAAGGAAAAAGTCAGTAAAAACAGTCTTAACAGAAATCTGACTCTACCAGAGGGCCTATTCCCACCATGCTCCATGCTGAGAAGAAAGAATTTATCAATCCCCCATGCACGGTTGCTCTCCAAACATTTGGTTCCAAACGGGCCCATCCACTATGGTGAGAGGGTGGTCCCCATCATCACCAATGGACGCATCAGGGCAATGTTTGAAAGTTTCCATTCATTGAACATTTTCTATGAGCCAGGCCCTGTGGTGAGTAATTGTAATTACACAGAGGAAGCTTAGAGTCAAATCCTGGCTCTCCTACTTAGAACAATGACCTTCTGTTTCTTTTCCTCAATTTCTTCATTTAACACAGAGACACTGTATTAAATTCCCTTGTGGATTTGTTACAAGGCGTATATAAGTTAAACATGTAGGTCAGAGCCCTGTAGATAGTGCTCTAAAGCTGATTCTGCCTAGAGAAATACCTGTTATGTAAGAAAAAGAAAATAATCACCTCAACGGATGCCTAGATGGCTTTCAATAAAGTCCAGCATCCTGGTCTTAAAAATAGGAGACAAGAACCGAAGAGTAGACATAAGCAGATGCTGGATAGAAAAAATGCTGCAGTAATAGTGATAGTATCTTCCATAAGCAAAGTGCTTAGTTTGCAAAGGACTTTGCACATAGTATTTATTTATTTATTTATTTTTTGAGACAGAGTCTCACTATGTTGCCCTCAGCAGAGTGCTGTGACGTCACAGCTCACAGCAACCTCAAACTCTTGGGCCTAAGTGATCCTCTTGCCTCAGGGTCCCAAGTAGCTGGGACTACAGGCGCCCGCCACAACACCTGGCTATTTTTTGGTTGTAGTTGTCATTGTTGTTTGGCAGGCCTGGGCTGGATTTGAACCCGCCAGTTCTGGTGTATATGGCTGGTGCCTTAGCTGCTGAGCTACGGGTGCTGAGCCTGCATATAGTATTTGGTTTTCACAATAACCCTATGAGGTGGGCAAAGAAGAGGTTATTGCTTTTCCTGTTTTACAAATTATGAACCAAAGTCACAAGGTTTTTAGGAAATTTGCCCAAGGTTATGGTGGAACTCTGACTTCGCTGTGCAAATTCAGCTTTTGAACAAGTTGAAGTTACATTCTTTGGGTAATTGGTATAACTGTCAGTCTTCTGGGGATCCCTGTTGGAACTAATGTTTCTCTGACTTAGAAAGCACCTTGAAAATTGACTCTCCAAGTTTTTGAATGAAACTAAGGTTAATTTTAGCCTATGAGCTGAAATTCAAGGGGCACAATTTATAGGATGATTTTATCGTACTGTGTGCCATAATCATATAGCTAACACATTTTCAAGGAAAATAATTCTTCTACTTATAATAATAGAGTAGTAGATTGGAGATTACCAGGCTGTACAGATACTTGGGCTTGGGAATCAGGAGATCTGGGTTCCAGAACTGACCCTGTCAACACATGAGAATTTGGGCAAGTTACTTAACCTGTCTTAGTTTGGGTTTCTTCATTCATGAAATAGTGAGTAATACAAAACAAGAAAATGCAAGAACGGCTTTTGCCTAGTGCCTGACATATAGTAGGTATTCCATAATTAATTACGGGTTTACTTCCTGCTCCCTATTTTTCTCTGTCTTCGTGGGACTCATTTGTTCATCTATAAAATCAGAATGTGGGCTAGATCAGTGGTTCTCAAAGGTGTTTCTTACATGAGTAACATCAGCATTACCTGGGAACTTGCTAGAAAATCCTTGAGCCCCACCCCAGACCTACTGCATGAGAAACTCTGGGGATGTGGCCCAGAAATCTGTCTTTCAACAGTTATGATAGCCAAACTGCAAGATGGCCCCCAGGAACTGTCACCTCCTGGAATTCATGCATTTGAGTAGTCGTGTCCTGCCTTGTACCAGGAATGATCTGTCTGATGACTAAAATACATCAGAATTATGGATATCTCTTCTGAGGTTAGATTACAAAATACACTGTGACTTGATCATTCTCTTGATCTCTTTCTTGGATCACTGGCTTTGGGAAAGCCAGCTGCCATGTCTTTAGAACATTCCAGTAGCTTTATGGAGAGGCCCAACGGTGAGGAACAGAAGCCTCACCTCAGCCATGGGGGTAAGCTTTTTCGAAAGAGGTTCGTCCAGCCCCAGCCAACCTTCAGATGATAGCAATCCCAATAAAACACCTTCCTTGCTGTCCCTCTGAGACCTGGAACCAGAACCACTCTGCTAAGCCACTGTGAATTCCTGAATTCACAGAAACTACGTGAGATAATAAGTGTGTATTATTTTAAGCTGCTAAGTTTTGGAGTAACTTGTTATCTAGCAATAGATAACTGATGTGCAAACCCTCCAAGTGATTCTTACACACACTTAAGTTCGAATACCATTGAGAAAGATGATTTCTAAGTTTCTAGCTCAAAATTTTTGGAATTTCATAGCTAATACTGAGATAAAAAATCAAGCAAAAGATGGCTGCTATCCCTGCACCAAACCGAAGGGCATTAGTCCTTGGAGCACTGTTTGCAGGCCTGGCCATCAAAATTCAAGAAAAATTTGGCAGAGCTGGAAAAATCACAGAGAAGGGCAATTGATAGAACTCGTAGCTGAACCTCTACTGCTCACCAATTCTAAGACAAACCAGACTCTGTTGTTGGAAAAACTCAGTGATAATACTGCCAAAGTTTACAAAATCACATCTTTAGAACTATGGACTTATTACCCGGTTCAGGGAAAGCAGGATTTTCTAATGGCAACACATGGATGTGGTGGAAAACCCCCAACTCCAGAGTCAGACAGACTGGCTTCTGCTCTACAGAAGGCACGGGCTCGGGGATATTCAACCATCTTTCTGAGTCGTTGCTTCTTCATCTGGAGAAACAGGAATAAGAATATTTGCTTGGTAGTCCTAAGAAGAGAATTGACTTTGATCTGCTTGAAGAACGTGCCACAGATAAATTTCCAAGGAGTGATACGATCTTGAGAAATGAAGGCAATGAAAGGTGGGGCCTTTTTTGTGAGGACATGTCATCTTTGCCTTCCTATTATTAGAAGTAACATAAGCTGACTAGAGTCAAAGTAGGTTTAAATGGATTCGTGAGGTCATTCATTATAGGTTATGAGGGAAATGACAGACATTTGAGTAATAGCGTATTTTTTAGAGGTTGACCTTGCAGAACATCCCAGCCTTAGGCTCACTGTCCTTGGTACCCTCCCACCATCCACCCCCTTTATGGAACAGAATCCTGAACCAATGGGCCATCAGAGTGCCCGAGGGAGCATCAGGGTTTCAATGATCCTTCAGGCAGGTGAGAGTGAGTGGGGAGGCTGGAGTGACGGAACATCAAACACAAGGAATGAATTTGCTGCTTCAGGCCAATGTTTCCAGCCAGGGTTTCTGGACGGTGGCTTTTCCTTCTATCTAAAACTTGGGTGGGAACTGGGGAGTAACTTCTCTCATAATCTACACTCACTTTGCTAGCAGCAATTAAATGAACCTGGATATGAACTCTCTCCTGGACGTTACAACTATTCCAAAAAGTCTGCCTATGGTTGCAAACAATGCCTATTCCTTCAGCATCTATTGAAGATTTAAGTAAGTAATCACTCCAGAAAGCAGACACTTCGTCCCACCTTCCATTTGCTGCTTGCTTCACAGCTGTGCCCCTGACATGCCTTAGCTGTTTTCTGCCACAATGCTATTGTTTGGGAAAAGATTCTCATCTAGTTACACGACTGTTGAAACTTGCCTGTAAAATGATGAGCCATTTGCTGCAGTGCCACCGCCGAGGGAATTAGTCGCTATTAAAATCATGTTCAAACCAGGGCGTTGCCAAGGTGCAGACATCTGGGGAAGCTGCCTGGAGGGCTTTGGCTCCTCAACAAAGACTTGGAGACGACAGGATCTTAGTGGGGTTTCTAAATCTCGGACAGACAGATAAGTGAGGCCAGAAGTTGCCTGGAGACCACGCCAAAGCCGGGGTGAGCGAAACCTGCTGCGTTTTAAAAGCTTTTGATTCACAAGAGCCAGATGTGGGCAGGTAAATGATCTGAGAACCAAGGCGAGAAAGAAGAAAGGTGACGGGAAAAAGCGTGTCATTGACCCATTTTTCACTTCCCCATCACATGCAGCTGTTCATAAACCTGTAACACTTATTCAAACAGCAATTAATACAAAAACGAGCATGTTCCTGCTTGTAAGTGAAAGCTGTAAATGGCTGTAAAGCCAGCCGTGTGTAAATGGTGGAGGGACGTGTGTGACGCATCCCAGCACAAGACATGCCCACGATTTTCATTTTTGTCAAGTCTGGATTAGCCTGAGAGAGGAGACCTTAGGCATGAGTAATGCAAACAGCCGCAGCCCTGGAGTCGCTCTGTGTTAGGGCGGGATGTGCCAGAATTCTGGGTCTGATGCTTCCAGTGGTATTTTTCTAGGGTTCATGTTCAAGTTAATTGACATTCTCTGATCCCACCCGGACTCTGCTCTTCAGACTATGAGGGTGGGACAGCTGGGTGCGAGGGGAAAAGGGTTGAGGTTGTCACAAAGCTCCTAGAGAAGTGGTCTTCACGTTTTTCTTTTACCGTTATACTTTCTGTAAAAGAATTTTAAAAACTGTGTGTCCATGTGCACATTTGGTAAGTTGGCATGTAAAATATGTCATGATTAAATAGCTGCAAAGCATGTAATATGGGACATTGTCAATATTAATTCCAAAAATTAAACTGACATATAGCTAGCTATTTTAAATGTAGCCAGTGGAATGTGTCATGCACCTTAATTCCCACCTCTGTCTACTTGGAGAAATACAGCACGTGTGCAAATCTATTTCAGCCCTCCAATATTTAACATGGTTGTTTTTTCTTCTTAAGTTTTAACTTCCATTCCATTTCACATGCTGTATTTTAACCTAATACAATAGAACCTCTGTAAGCTGACCACCCAACAGACAATGGGAAACTGGTCAACATAGGGAGGTGGTCAACATAAGGAACTAGGCCTACTGGACTGATACGTACATGTGGTACATGTGGGTCTACGAAAATTAGGTCCCCTTCAGGAGGTGGTCAGCTATGGAGGGTCTACCAGATAGCGTTTTAATCTACAATATGTTTTCCTTATTCTTCAATACTTTTTCTGTAGCAAAATTGATAATATAAATAGAAGGGTTTATTTATTTCTATTTTTTTTTTTTTTTTTTTTTTTGGCTGAGGCTGGGCTTGAACCCGCCACCTCCGGTATATGGAGCCAGTGCCCTACTCCTTGAGCCACAGGCACCACCCTATTTATTTCTATTTTCTGTGAAATCAACATGAAATTTTGTCGACCAATAATTTTTTGCTAAGAACAAACAGAAGGAACACTAAGTAAGTGTTCAAGAAAATATGCAACACTTCTTACATGTTATTTTTACTAAAAAAAAGTAATAAAAGTAATGTTGGGGCTCAGCACCATAGCTTAGTGAGGCTGCTGGGTTCAAGCCCGGTCTAGGCCTGTTAAATGACAATGACAACTGCAACCAAAAAATAGCCTGGCATTGTGGTAGGTGCCTGTAGTCCCAGTCACTTGGGAGGCTGAGGCAAGAGAATCACTGAAGCCCAGGAGTTTGAGGTTGCTGTGAGCTGTGATGCCACAGTACTCTACTGAGGGCTACATAGTGAGACTCTGTCTAAAAAAAAAAAAAAAAAAGTAATGTTGGGGTTTTTTTTGTTTTTTTTTTTTAGTTAAACATGCACCTTATCTCCTCCTTTTCCCTGAAATACAAAATATGCAGATGAGATGTGGATCAAGCCCCTGTGAATGGGAGTTCTCGCCAAGCTCTTTCCCTTTACTGAAAATAAGGACATGCTGAGAGGGCAAACGTACTGCTTTTTATGAATGGTGAGTTCTAAATCTACAGGAAGGAGGGAAGGGAGTTAGGGTGAAAGAGAGAATCTGAGTTTGTTGGTTGCAGAGGAGACGCAGGCCAGTGGCTTTGTTATTTCTCACCTGCTCTCTGCTGTGCTGTCACAGGCTTTGCTGTCAGAAGGACGGTGGCATTCTTTGACAATATTTGGGGGATGTTCATGAGAGGTAGATAAATGAAAATGATCACCCCTCCCTTCATCTGTACATTATTACAGATGTATTGATACTCTGTAATACACCTGAATTTGTAATATCCTAATGTGTAAAATCACAGTTCCCTAAAAGCCATACTTTTCTCTTAATGAAAATATGTATTAGGCAGGAGAAGATAAAAAGCCCATTAAAATAATTAACAGTGCCTGATTAAAGGACGCTTCATAAATGCCAATATCTCAAATTGTCACCACATTTGGAGCCTAGGAAGATTTTTCTTTTTCTTTTCTTTCTTTTTTTTCTTTGCTGTTGTTTGTTTGTTTGTTTGTTTAGAGACAGAGTCTCACTATGTCACCCTTAGTAGAGTGCCATGGCATCACAGCTCACAGAAACCTCAAAATCTCCGGCTTAAGTGATTGTCTTGCCTCAGCCTCCCAACTAGCTGTGACTACAGGTGTCTGCCACAATGCCAGGCTATTTTTTGGTTGCAGTTGTCATGTTGTTTGCAGGCCCAGGCCGGGCTCAAACATGCTAGCCTGGGTGTATGTGGCCAGCGCCCTACTTACTGAGCTACAGGTGCCAAGATGGAAGATTTTTCACTTGGGGCAAAACCCCTATAGTAAGATTGGTGGGGGAGGAAACAAGAGGTGCCCCTTTCTTTTGTAAAGTAAGATAAGGATGGTGTGACCTCTGTCCAAAGGCCAAAGAAAACCTCCAGCCCCCAATTCCTGTTGTACACGCTTGCCAGTCCACACAGAAGCAGCTGAAGCTGGCCTTCCACCCAGTCAATCTCACTTCCACCTCTTGACTCTGACAGTGGTATGTCTGATTGACAGAATCTAACTCTCATGCAGAAACTGAATTATATTTGGTCTGGCAAATACAGGATTCTTTACCCTTCCATCTTCTGCATTATCAGAAAACATTGAGAAAAAGATTGGAATGGATACTGAACAATCTGATCCTTGGTCTCTAGAAAAGCCTAGAGTGATAGCTCCTGTGAATCAGAAAGGATGCTATTGACTATTTCTTGGAAGTGAAATAATGGACCGACACAGTCTATCTCAAAACTTTTGTAGTCACCCATATATAATACTTCCACACCTGCTTTCCAAACACCCAATCTTGCACCAACCGTGTTCTCTCTCTCTCATGTTTCATATTCAGTGATGACACCAGCATTTACTCAAGAAATCTGAATACCTGCTTTTGTTCTTTCTCCTTCCTCCCACTCCATCCCATCAAGTCCATTTTTCAAATCTCTACTCTCCCCTCCCTCCTCATCACCAATGTCATTTATATAAGACCTTTATCCTCTCTCATCTGGACCTTTGTACTTGATCACCTGCCTCTCCTTCTCTAGTCTCCGGCCTCCATAGCACTGGCAAAATATTATTATAGGAACATAAATTCATTAAACTATTCAAAGCCTTTTTGTACCCTTGAGCACTGGTTCTCAGCCCTGGCTGCACATTAGAGTCACCTGGGGAGTTTTGTAAGTCCCAATGTCCATGCTGAATCAGAATCTCTGCGTGGGACTCCGACATTAATATTTTTAAAGCTCCCCAACCAATGTCAGCCAAGGTTGAGAACAGCTGTTGCCCTCAGGCCATTCTCAGTCTAGCTCCAGAGTCCCAGCCTGTCACTCCCCACACCTGAGTTCCAGTCACACCAGGTATCTTTTAGTCCCCAAACAAGTTCTGCCCCTGCCTCTCTGCTTGCACATGACATGCCTCCTCCCACTACCCAGAGGTCCCTTGACCTGGAAAACTCCTACAAGTTCACGACCATACTTACCCACGGAGGGTGTGCTCTCTACACTCTGCACAATTAACAATTGCAACACTTCTCACATTGGATAATAATTTGTTTGTCTGCATGATTGTCTTCCTCATTGGAACCCGGGCTCAGTGAAAACAGAGAACTGATTCATCTCCGAGTCTCCAGTGCCCAGCACATTTCAGTTGACTCTCAGCACGCCTGGGCCAAGTGCATGAGTAAATGAATTAATAAATACATGAAGCAGCCGACTCTATGTATCTCATCCCCTCCTCCAATTTTCTACACTGTACTAAACATGTTAATTACAGACAAGGCCCACATCCAATTTTTTTCTCTATCAAACATTTCCATTTGCCTCTCTGGGGTTACAGTAGGACATGAAAACAATGACAAAAACAATACAAAGCTGATGTGATAGTAATATCCGATTCTGCATTTTTAGGGTAAGCACATAGCTTCGGTTTAGTTCTATATGAACACTCATCTCTCTTTATTTTCTATTATTATTATTAGGCAGTCCTAATCTGGGTCCATTACATCAGAATGCACACTTCTAGATGTCAGAGCCTTTGTACTACTTATAAGGAATTCTTAGTCTAGCCACCTGCAACTATCCAAGCATTTTTTGCTTCAATTCCATAGCTCTGATTATTCTGTCACAAATTCCTTATGGACATCTCTGTGCAATGCTAAAAGTTAAATCTCTTTCCCCCCCCTCCAAGATCTGTTGGCTGTATGCTCTTCCTATTCTTCTTGTGTTCTTTCCTCCTCTTGACCTTCACCCGGTTCAACACACCCCACCCGAGCTTTCACCTGAGCACTTCCCCTCTCCCCATGTGTTTCTTTTTACCAAGGAGGCCAGAGGTTAGGTGTGGCTGAGCGTTGCTTGCAGAAGTCTCCCTATTTTGCAGAAATCATATTCTGATTGCTCCTTGTATGGCATGTTCAGACACTTGACCAGCAGTAACAACCTGGAAGCCTTTCCGATTAAGCATTTAGTGGCCAGCAGATGAAGGCTACTTCAGGGGCCTGTGTAAAGACATCTCCTGAATCTATCTCACAAACTCCAGCCTCCCCTTAGGAGGACCCCGATGACAGCCTCAACTTGGGCATAACACTTTAAAATAAAACTTTTTGTGATTTTTTTCTTGATTATTAAAAAAATACAGCAACATTCTTTAAAAATAGAAAAATATATTAACAGGTAAAAAAGAAAACGGAAAATCCATATAATCCCAAGAGTAAGAGAAAAAAGCCACTTAGCTGTTAAAATGGATGCATTTCCTTCTGTTTTCCCCATAAATATACAACCACTTGAGTAAGTAGGGTTTTACCTACTTCTGGTTCCTGGTATTTCACTAACACAAACTTAAACATTTCCTTATGCCATCCAATGTCTTCATAACTGCAAATGTAATCGACACATCATAGTCCATTTTGTGTAGGTGCCATTCTGACACTGATAAAAATTTATGTTGTTTTTTGATGGTTGTAAGCGGCTTGTACATTCTCTGCACACATTTCTCACTGTTTCCCCAGGCTAGATTTCTAGAAGTCGAATGATTGGCACAATGGGCATGAATATTTTAAGACAATTGATATAGTTTGCCAAATTGCTTTCCAAAACCTTCCAGCACTTTACAATGTGAGCGATGTGTGAAAGATTCATCTTCCCAAACTCTCAGCCTGGCTTAACTGCATTATTGACAAGACGAGCATTGTGTGAGCAAATAGGTGGTAGAGACTTTTTTAATGGGCAGTATATAAGTAGCCCCTTTGAAACCCTCGAGTTGTGGGATTTTTAGTTCACTGGGGGCATGCTTTGTAGAATAGGCTATGGTAACAAACACTAAGCAGTATGGCACCCCAAGTTTGTTTCCCATTGATTTGATAGGGGTTGGGTAACTCCCCCAAGCTGCCCTCCTCTTCAAACAGTGGCTTAAAAACCCAGAAACTATCCACCTTGTAACTCTGCCTTCCCGAAGCCCTTCACTTCCAGCCCTATGAATGGGAGAGGAAGAGCATGGGGAAGGCACACCCACTTTTAGCTGCCCCAGACCAGAATTATATATAGGTCACCCTCCCCTTTACTCATGTAAAAAAGCAACATTCCAGCTTTAACCTGGGATAATAGGAAGTTAAGTTTGGGGGGGGGTTCCCTTTCCCACTGTTTGCTGAAAATCTGCCAAGAAGTGCTCACATGTCCATCTTGGTTGTTGATGGCTCACTCAGCTTGCCACCTTGCCCCTCCCCCAACCACTGCTCCACTCTCTGTATGTAGCAGCTCCTGAGGTCGCATTTCAGACCTCCCGAGGCCGTCCTAATCTACCCCACTTATGGGCACACGTCCACACCTCTCCATGGTGAGAGCGCCCAGGTTGCTGGGTCCAGGGCCTCACAGGATTGCTCCTGGTCAGCCTTGTTATCTCCCAGTTCTGTCTTCCCCCTCTGTGCACTGCCTGAGCTCTCTCTACACGGATAGATACACGGACACCCCTGCCAGCTAATGCACTCGGGCATAGCAGTCCTGATGGTGAAAGAAGGATGCCTCTTTTTTAATGGCTCCTAGCCAAGCAGCAGCTACTGATGTCCACTACTATGTCCAGACTAATGAGAGCTGTAAGAGAAGATGGTCTGAGGATCAGGCCAGGATCAGGCCAGAGTGGAAGTGGGCCTGATCAGACTCCAGGAGGTGGGAGTCACTGGAGCAGAGATGGCAAAGATGTGACGACCGTGCTGCCAGCACACTCCTCACCCACAGCAGACGTGGCGGGTCAATCCTGGCCTTCCTACCTGGTGGCCCCAGAATCTTTTCAACACAGGCACTACCAGTGAGTACTTGAAGCCTCTTTACTATCTCTACATTAATTCTATTTTCAGCCAGCAGAGTTCTTAGCGCATAACAGGTACTAGGAATAAATACAGACTTAATCAAACTGAACCAAAGCTACATTTGAGTGGAGGAATGAACTTAGTTGACAGGGTAGGTCCAAGATGAGGAACCTGAAGGTCAAAGCCATATAGGGAATTAGGAGCAAGTGCAGTGTCAAAGGCCATGAAACCCCCCAAAGTATCTGAAGTCACTAGAACTGCTGTGGTAGCCCCTCGCTGCCCGCCCCCACCCATGACCCTGACCTTCGCACTCTCGACACTGCCTCCTCCACACTGGAGTCATCACTCACTACGTTCTTCAAAACCTTCCTTGATTTCCTCCTGCTTTGGGGATAAAGGCGAGATACTTCCTGCAGCCGGGGGCTGCCAGGCTCAGCCTCTGCCTTTCTGCAGCCCCCCCCCCCCTGTGTCCTTGCCCGGCTAAGGTACTTTTACACACGTCATCTCATCCCATCTTCACCACCTAACCTTGAAGCCAGCTTGGTGGTCTAGTTTTATACGACTCCTCAAGGAGATCATGCGAATTAGCCAAAGTCATGGAGCTGCCAGTTTTCTCAAGTGGAATTTGAATCCATTCCTGTGTGCTTCTGAAGTCTGCATTCAGGAATAGATGAGGCACTGGCCATTAATTTAGTGGTGTGTAATTAGCTTTTCTTTTTACTAAAATGAAAAACAAAACAACACACATAGACAGACACAGAGAAAAAGAGAGATGCAGAGAAAGACACAGAGAGAGATACAGAGAAACAGAAACACAGATGAAAAGAGACAGAGAGGGGGCGGCGCCTGTGCCTCAAAGGAGTAGGGTGCCGGCCCCATGTACCGGAGGTGGTGGGTTCAAACCCAGCCCCAGCCAAAAAAAAAAAAAACAAAAGAGACAGAGAGGCAGACAGACTGACAGACAGACACACACCCACACAGAAAGAAAGGGAGGCAGGTCTAGTTGTATGATTCCCTTTTAGCCTATTGTATTGGCACAGGGTGAACAGAGCTTTCTAGTGTGGGTACCTATGCCAACTCTCCCCAAAGAGGAGAAGGAGAGAGAGAGAGAGGGAAAAGTAGGAAGAAAGAAAAAAAAAAGGAAAATAAAGAAAAGTGTACTTTGGGCCACTCTCCTACTTTTCCCTCTTTCTCTCTCTCCTTCCTTCCCTCCCTCCCTCCCTCCCTTCCTTCCTTCCCTCCTTCCCTCCTTCCTTCCCTCCTTCCTTCCTTCCTTCCCTTCCTTCCTTCCTTCCTTCCCTTCCTTCCTTCCTTCCCTCTTTACCTCCCTCCCTCCCTCCCCTCTCTCTTCTTTTCTCCCTCCCTTCTATTCCCCATAGAAGGAAGTTTTTCAAACTTTTAAGCCTACAAAGAAACAATCTCAGGAAAGTCTCCCCAGTGAGTCAGGCACTTCCCAGTGGGGTTAGAATACACACAACTGGGATTTTCTTCTCTCTTCACCCCTGTGCCACCTCCAACCTCTGGTGGGTTTCTGTTTTTGTTTTTGTTTTAGTTTTAGTTTTTGTTTTGCAGTTTTTGGCCAGGGCTGGGTTTGAACCCACCACCTCCGGCATATGACACTGGCGCCCCACTCCTTGAGCCCCAGGCGCTGCCCTCAGGTTGGTTTCTGAATGAGATTTTCCTCCCACTGCCCAGGAATGTCCCCTCCTGTCAGATTAGAGCCCTTCTCAGAATGTGACTGCCCCGGGGCTGAAAAGCACCTTTCCACAGAAATGTTCTTGCTGGAGTCTCTTTGGCCTGGACTGACAAGAACGTCCACACACTATAGGGCAGTGCCAGCTCCTGACACTGCCTCTGGCTCCGCTGCAAAGGCCAGAGAAAGCAAGCCTCAAAGGACACACCGTGCTACGCTGCTGGACGGAAGCCCACACTGACCAGATGAAAAGTAGCATTCCTCTCTGTCCCGCAGCCCACTGTGGCCCTGCAGGCTGGGACCTGATGCTGCAGGAGGCTGCGTGTAGGGTGGAAGCAATACGGAAAGGACGCAGAGCTCGCTGCCTTAAGCACTGGCCACCACTCCAGCTGGCAGGCTCCAAAGATAAACACGCACCTTTCCCAGAAGAGGCTCGAGTTTGTTGCAACATCTCCCAGCTATTTATCTCAGGGAGAAGGTGCACAGGGCTTCCGGTCTCCTTTTCCCAGAGTGAGCATTTGGTAAACTCACTGTGACTAACACGTAAACCTTACACATCTGAGCAGGGCTGTCCCTTTCCATGACTCTTCCCGTGCTTCTTGAGGGACCTGAGTTTTTATCTGGGCTAGAGAAGGGTCTGATTAAAAGGGAAGTGCTTCAGTTACCACTGCAGAGGACAGTCTGCCTCTGACAGTCCCTGATCCTTCCATCAGTGGGAGCAGGGAGTGGGCAGGGCGGGAAGAGTGTGCCCAGACACAGGACCTCAGTGCCTGGTCAACCACGGCTCCACAATCGACAGAACGCCAGCTCCAGGTGTCTAAGGGCTGCCCGAGCAAGAGAGCTACAAGGCAGGCCATGAACTTGAGTCTTAACAAGCTTCTGGGGAGATCCTCAGTTCAGGGGTACAAAGTTTCGGTTATGCAGGAGGAATAAATTCTGGAGCTCTGCTGTGCATCATAGTGATTACAGTTAGTAATAACCTATTATATACCAGAAAATTGCTAGGAGAGTAGATTTTAAATGTCACAACAAAAAAGTGACTAGTATGGGAGGTGAGGGATATGTTCTTTAGACTGATTTTTTTTTTTTGAGACAGAGTCTCACTATGTCTCCCTCGGGAGAGTGCCATGGAGTCACAGCTCACAGCAACCTCAAACTCTTGGGCTTAAGCTAATCTCTTGCCTCAGCCTCCCAAGTAGCTGAGACTACAGTGCCCACCACAATGCCCACTATTTTTCTTTTGCAGTTGTTATTGTTGTTTAGCAGGCGCAGGCCGGGTTCGAACCTGCCAGCCTTGGTGTATGTGGCAGCACCCTACTCACTGAGCTACAGGTGCCAAGGCCATTAACCTGATTTAATCATTTTGCAATGTCGACATACTTAAGAACATCATATTGTACACCATAAATATATACAATTAGTACCAATTGTATACATTTGTATAGATTGTGTAATTTGAAAATTGTATAAGTTGATAAACAAATGTTAATCGTGACTCAATAAAGCTGGAAAAATATTTCTAAATTTTAGAAAGAAGAAAAAAAAAAGAAGCCTCTGCAAGGAATGGATGATCTGAATGTCTGCTTTGTCATTTTCTGAAGCACGGAAACATCTTGGCCTTCCAATTTTGGTCATGAGCATGAGGAATCCAAATTCCACCTGGGCACATATTGATTCTGTCTATAACAATCCTCTCATTCTAAATGGAGTAGTGAACAATAAATAAACCCACCTAAATTAAGAAATACATGGAACTACCATCTGTATTTATACTATCTCTATATATGTGTGTTGTAAATATATTTATATGTGTGTGTGTGTATATATAAACTTTTAATTCTCAGGAAAGAAAAATGTAGGAACCAGGCCTCACACAAACCTAAGGTAATCAATCCAGTTGTGTATTTTAGAAGGCATCTTCTATATACAACAGTATGACTTGGGTCCAACTGCCCTGCAGGCAAAAAATATATATTTTTGATTTACAGAAATAGATATTCAGGCCCAGAGAATAATTTGAACAAAGACTCGTAGATAACTTAAAAAGCTCCTGATCCCTTGTCCACTGATCTTTCCACCTGACCTCATAATTCCCTGGGGCCGGATAGAAGGCTTTCCATGAAGGAAGCGCTCCATAAATATCAGATGCACTGAAGCCTTCCCTGGGCTTCTGAAGATTTTCCAAATATCTAGAGCCTTCTGAAGGCTGTGACTCAGCCACTGGTCCAAAGAGAAAGAGCAAGGAGAATTTCAGAAGAACTGGGAGCTTTTGGAACAAAGCCCGCACCAGCAGGTGAGAGGCTTCTATCTGTCTAAGTTGCCTGGTTTCTGTCTTCCTGGGCAGGAATGCAGCCTCTGTCTGAGTTGCCCACCATGTGAGCCGAGAAGAAACTCCCCATCAGCTAACCAAAGAGGCCCCTCTCAGGAGTCTGGGCGAATGGACGCGGCTGTATAGAATGGCTTATGTGTTAAGGAGGTTGGGCAAACAAATGCCCCTAAAGAAATTCTTTTAAAATTTATAATAAGAATAAGCACCACCAGCAAAAATGAAAAAAAAAAAAAAAAAAACTCATGGTATCTGCACAGCACTTTTTGGCTTTTGAAGTTCTTTTCTGTGTATTATTCCACTTTATCCTCATATCGCCATTTTATAAAGGAGGACATAAGCTCAAGAGTGTTAAACAGCACCATCCAACATTGCATAATTGATTATAATCCTTCTGTGATGTATTTAGAAAAAAGAACAAATAAAAGACAGCGCCACTTGCCTCTGCTTTGCTGAATCCCATGCTACATACTAGAAATACCGAAGATATAAAATATAGTCCTGCTATCAGGAGGCTGAGGTAGAATTGGTAAAGGTGGACACAGGTCTTAATAAACTAATTCTAGATTTTCGAGGAAGGAAACCAGCAGGTCTATAAAGTTAAAAATATTGATAGCCGTCCAGCTAGCAAATCCACTCCTGGGTATCTATACCACAGAAATAGGGTGACCCATGTCTTACAGTAGATGTATAAGGATCGTTAATGCAGCATCACTTCTAGCAACAAAAGGACATAGACAAGTCGCATGCCTATCATGAGACGGTAAGATGAATGGAATTTGCTTCAAAATATTCCAAAGGGTAGTAAAATGGAGATACAAATCAAACTAGGCTGGCTGTAAATTAATCATCACAGAAGCAAGGTGATGGGCACACAGTACGCTTGTATATGTCAGAAAATTTCCACAGTAAAACATTTTAAAGAATGAATGCCCCTCAATAGAGAAATGGCTAAGTCATGATATTTCTACTCCTTAGAATATCATGCAGCCTTGCAAAAGGATTAACTGAAGCTGTACCAAGCTATATAACTTGACTTGGAGAAATTTCCATAAAGTGTTTTTAAGAAAAGCAGAAGAGGACAGCACCGATTTTATTCTTGTAAAATAAACAGCCAAAAAAAAAAAAAAAAACCACCTTGCATTTTACGTGTGTATGTATCTGAATATGATGATACAAGTGTGGTCAAGAATTAGAAGAGTAAAAATACCAAGTCGACAAAGACCAGTGTTTTTTAAGCTTTTTGATCTCAAAGCACACTTGAACCTATAGTTAAACTTCTACAGCACACTTAAATTATGTTGATTAAAATATATATATATATATATTACTGTGTCTTGAACTTTTTTTGAAAATAATTTAATTAATGATCTTTAAAATTTTTCGTGGCCCCCCTAAGATCCTCCCACAGCACACCAGTGAGCTGCACAGCACCACTCGAAAATCACTGACATAGACTATGGGAGTGTGGTAGTCTCAGGGTGATATGGGTACACAGAGGGGAAAAGAAAGAGATGGGGAAGCCAAGTGAAAGAGAAAACACCACAGCCTTCCCAATGTCTTCTCCCATTGATACATGGTAGTACACTATGCCATTTTTTAAATTTCTTTTGCTAGTCCTCTTTTTTTTCAAAATCGCCTATAAACTCTTCACCACAACATTCAGTGTTCTTTTGGCACAGGAGAAATTTTGACTTTCTTTGGTTAGTTCTCAAAAGCCAAAATCGCCTAGATGTCTGTCTGTCTTTTCTCTCGTTCTTTGCCTGGCATTTGTGGCTAGAATTCCTGTGGTCACCTTAAGAAAATTGCTTTTTAATTCTTTAAAGCTACGAATTTTTGCTATGTGCCTCTTACATGCTAGGACTGGGGTGCTCATTCCTGAAGTATATAGAGCTTTTTCTGGGTCAGGTTCCCATGAAATAGTTGTGGATAAGAAAGGGAAGCTCTATGGGTTTAAAAAAAACTTAGGGAAGGCCAACATGGCCAAAGAGTAGTAGAAAAAGCATTATCAGATGGAGTAGATGAGGTTGATGAGATGGGCAGGAGCCGGATCATGCAAGACCTTGTAGCCACAGTAAGGGGTCAGTATTTTATTAGAAGTGCAATGGCATCCTTTGAAAAAATCTTAAGCCTTGGCCTAGCCTAAAGTTTAAAGTATGAGACAACCAATAGAGTTGGAAGTAGGAGAGGAGGCCAAATAGTAGAGAATATTCAGTTCTACAGTGGAAGACTTTGCACTTGGTGAGCAGGCTAGAAGTAGAGACGGGGCATGTGGAAGGTGGCATAAAAGGAAGTTGGTATAATATAACCTTTTACCCTTATGGTGCCAATTGATCCGTTATAATAGTAGGTGCAGTCATTATCAAAATCAGCAAATATTTACTCAAATTAGCATCAATGCTTTCATGATGGTAAAGAGCCATTCATGCCCCAGCAAGTTCTCATTCTACCTCCAAATATCCTAAACCTGATAATCTCTTAGCATCTCCACTGCTGCCTCTGGATTCAAGTCAGCATCATTTTTTTCTTTCTCACTTCAAAGCATTTCAACACTTTTTCTTAACAAAAGTAAATCTTATCTGGGCACCTGAGTGACCCAAGTAAGAGCCATCTCAAAAACTGAAAAATAAATTTTAATTAAAAGAAAAAGTAATCCTTGAACCAATAAACCTGCTTTCATTCGTCCACTTCCCAACCAAGGAAATCATCCGCAAAACTAAACTCATAAAGCTCTGATTTATGAAGTTGTTAAAAATAATTGTTTTTAAACCAGACCAGCACCTCGATTTGAAGTGACAAAAGTAGTTATTAAAAAGGTAGGAATGTACTGAGGAAAAAAACTCTTTGCAGACACACACTTATATTGGAGTCCCTGTGGGTAATGACCTTCCCCAAGGAATGTGACTGACAAAAACACCAAAAAACAGCCATGGCCCTTAACAAACCCTCTCACTCCCTCCTGCCTGAAGCGTGAACAAGCCAGTGAAGAAGAAACCCTGTGTTTTTCCTGTAGGATTGCTTCTAGCCTAGCTCATCCCACACTGAACTTGGAGTTTTCAACCTGTTTCCCTCACAGAACTATGAGCTCCAGAAAGCTCATAGAAGCTGTGTCATAGTCGTTTCTGTACCTCTTGTGCCTGGCACAATGTCCAACAAATAGCAAGCCTCAATTTATTGAATCAGGCTAAGCTAAACTAAAAAGAATTGAATTCCTTTTTGGGTCCCAGCCTCCAAGAATCTGCAGCACTGCGAATGGTGGTACAGTTTTTCTGTCTCATGGCAAACTCAGCTCTCTTGCAATTGCTAACTCCTACTTAGCAAGCAATTCCATAAACACACCTCAGTAAGAGAAAGGTCAATTGTTTCCTCTTTAACTAAACACTGCAGCATGTAAGGTTTGGAAAGCCACAGAGGGTACTATTTAACAGAACAAAAGCCTGCATATTTAATCTGATTGTCAACTACTAATTATATATTAGTGCTAAAT
This sequence comes from Otolemur garnettii, assembly GCF_000181295.1. Lineage (NCBI taxonomy): Eukaryota > Metazoa > Chordata > Mammalia > Primates > Galagidae > Otolemur > Otolemur garnettii. The sequence goes on from NW_003852396.1 coordinate 42,241,781, forward strand.
AACAATTCCCTTTTCCCCATGGGTATAACTGGGCATTGGGTCTTTAGTGCCTCCATAAGTGCCACCCTTCCCACAGAAGAGGCTGAGAACTTTGTGGGAAAAGAACCCACAAATGGATGGGTTAGAGTCCTTAAAGCTGAATAATACTAAAAAATTACCAACGGTTGCAAAATACTTTATGGTTTGCAAAGTGTTTTTCACATACTTTATCTTGTTTAATTCCTACAGTCATCCCGTGAGAGTGGCTCATCCTTCCCATTTTATTTATTTATCTATTTTTTTAATTTTTCAAAATCATTTTTATTTTTATTTTGGCTATTGTGAGTAACTTGAGAGATAGAGTTAAATACATAGTTATACATGGGGTCAAAGAATATGGAAGAAGTCCTACATTAAAGACTATGTACCTTAAAACAGATTTTAGATACATGTTGTCAAAACATTTATAGTAAGGTTTATTAGTTTACATCTTCACCAGTGGTATAGGAGAGGGTGTGTTTTCCCAAGCCTTAGTCGACTATTTTTTAATTATTATTTTTCATTAAATCATAGCTTTGTACATTGATGCATTTATAGGGTTCAGAGTACTGCTTTATTGTGCTTTTGACAATAGACAATGTGAAATGCTTACATTGAACTAAGTGACACATCCATCACAATTATACTCATTTCTTAATAGTTTTGAAATGTACCATTGCATCATGCACATTAGGTGAGGTTCCCCCAAATACCCTCCCTCTTCCCTTATCCCTCCTCCCCTCCCCTCTCTCTCTCCTCTGCCCTTCTGCTTTCTGAACTATAGTTATGTTTTGCCATTCATATGAGTATGTAGGTGTGCATATATTGATTTCATAGTAGTATTGAGTATATTAGATACTTTTTTTCCCATTCTTAGAATTCTACTAAGAAGAATATGTTCCAGCTCCATCCAGGTAAACAAAAAGATGTGAAGTCTCCATCTTTCTTTATGGCTGCATAGTATTCCATGGTGTACGTATACCACAATTTGTTAATCCATTCATGAGTCGATGGGCACTTGGGCTCTTTCCATGTTTTGGCTATTATGAATTGGGCTGCAATAAACATTCTGGTGCAAATGTCTTTGTTGTAAAATAATTTTTGATCATCTGGGTATATACCTAGTAGAGGAATTGCAGGATCAAACAGTAGGTCTACTTTTACTTCCTTGAGTATTCTCCAAACTTCTTTCCAAAAAGATCATATTAGCTTGCATTCCTACCAGCAGTGTAGAAACATTCCCTTCTCTCTGCATCATCCTTCCCATTTTAAAAACAAAGACACTGCAGGTACATGAGGTGAAGCTAAATGGTCAGAGGCAGGGCTTAGACCAGGTCATCCAACTCTAGAAAAAAATTCCCCTCTCTCCTACCTCATGCCTCTCTGGGGAAGAGGAGAGCAGAGGGATGCTCACGGAATCATAGCCACTCAATGTAGAAATGAACCAACCTGGCGAATGCTTTATTTAGGACACAGTTGAAGTGACATAGCGAAGTAAAGAACAAATGCATCACCCGAGGTCCCTTTAGTCTTAGAGCACGTTCTCCACATCACCTACACCAACTCTCAGGCATCTCATGTGTATAGAACAGAGGGGTGAACAGGAAAGAGAGCTAAAGACTAGCCCCATGTAGAGCTTAATATTTGCCAGGATTTGTTTTGAGCACTTTATAAACATTAGCTAATTTAATTCTCATAACAACCATCTTTTATATAGAAAGACAGAGACAAGAAAAAAATAATAGGGGGTTGGGCATGGTGGCTCACACCTGTAATCCCAGCACTCTGGGAGGCTGAGGCAGGTGATCACTTAAGCTCATGAGTTTGATAGCAGACTGAGCAAGAATAAGACCCTACCTCTAAAAAATAGCCAGGCATTTTAGTGGGCGCCTGTAGTCCCAGCTACTTGGGAGGCTGAGGCAAGAGAATCACTTGAGCCCAAAAGTTTGAGGTTGCTACGAGCTATGATGCCACAGCATTCTACCAGGGGCAAGAAAATGAGACTCTGTCTCAAAAAAAACAAGATAATAAAAGAATACTGAGATAATTCAAGACAAGTAAATTTGCCAACTTAGATGAAATGGACCAATTCCTTGAAAATACAAACTATTACAACGCACCCATTATAAAACTTATCATTAAATAGCCCTATAACTATAAAGGCTACTGAATTTAACTTAAAAATCTTCACCAAAAATAAATGTACTGGGCAAACTCGTTTCACTGGAGAATTTTCCCAAATATTTAAAGAAATATTAATACCCATCTTACACAATCCTTCTAGAAGACAGGAGACTTTATGAAGTACACTTTATAATGCCAGTATTATCCTCATATGCAAACCAGATATAGATAGAACAAAAAAGAGAGAAAATGGTGGACCAATTTCTCTCATAAATATAAAGGAAAAAATGTTTAGCAAAATATTACGAAAGTGAATTTAGCAATATATAATACACCATTATTGAGTGAATTTATCCCAGTGATACAATACTTGTGCAATATTTGAAAGTCAATGTAATATACTATATGAATAGTCTAGAAAAGAAAAACCATGTGATCATGCCCTTAATACAGAAAATGACAAAATTTAGCAATGATTTATAATAAAAATGCTCAGAAAATTGGAACAAAAAGGAATGTTCTCAACTGATAAAAAATATCTACAAAAACTCTGCAGCTAGTAGTATACTTTACAGTAAAAGACTTAAGGATTTTCCCCAAGACTGGGAACAAGGCATGAATATCTTGGGAGGCTGAAGTGGGTGATTACTTGAGCTCATGAGTTTGACACCAGACTGAGCAAGAGTAAGCCCTCATTACTCTCATTACTCATATTCAACATAGTACTAGATCTTCTCGCTAATGCAATAAGGCAAGAAAAGGAAAGGAAAAGCACAGAGATGAGAGAGAAAGAAGTGAAATAGTCCTTGATTGTTTATGCAGAAAAATCCCAAAGAATCTTTTTTTTTTTTTGGCTGGAGCTGGGTTTGAACTCACCATCTCTGGTATATGGGGCCGGCGCCCTACTCCTTTGAGCCACAGGCACCATCCCCAAAGAATCCATTTTTAAAAAAGTAAACTAAGATCCCAGAATTAAAAAGTGAGTTCAGCAAGGATGTACGATGCAGAAAAAAATACAAATAAATTGTATTTTTATATGCTAGCAATGAGACACGGACACTGAAATAAAAAATACACTATCATTTACAATTGCTAAAAAAATTAGATGTATGTCTAACAAACATGTACATGACTAGTGTGCTGAAAACTACATAATGCTGATGAAATTAAAGAAGATCTAAATAATGGAGAAATGTGATCTGTTCCTGGACAGAAGATTCAACATAATAAAAATGTCCATTGGCTCGGCGCCTATAGCTCAACCGGCTAAGGTGCCAGCCACGTACACCTAAGGTGGCGGGTTTGAATCCCTAGCCCGGACCCGCCAAACAACAATGATGGCTGTAACCAAAAAATAGCCGGGCGTTGTGGCAGGCGCCTGTGGTCCCAGCTACTTGGGAGGCGGAGGCAAGAGACTCGCTTGAGCCCAGGAGTTGGAGGTTGCTGTGAGCTGTAATGCCACGGCACTCTACCCAGGGGGACAGCTTGAGGCTCTGTCTCAAAAAAAGAAAAAAATAAAAATAAAAAAACAAAAATGTCCATTGATGTGCATATTTAATACAATTCCTATTAAAATCTCAGCAAGCTATTTTATAGATAAGATAATTCTAACATTTACAAGGAAAGGCAAAAGAACTAGAAAAGCCACAGCAATTTTGTTTTGTTTTGTTTTTTTGAGACAGAGTCTCACTTTGTTGCCCTCAGTACAGTGCTGTGGTGTCACGGCTCACAGCAACTTCCAGCTCTTGGGCTAGGGCGATTCTCTTGCCTCAGCCTCCTGAGTTGCTAGGACTACAGGCGCCTGCCATAATGCCCAGCTATTTTTGTTGCAGTTGCCACTGCTGTTTTAGCTGGCTGGGGGCAGGTTTGAACCCGTTACCCTCGTTATATGGGGCTGGCACCCTACCCACTGAGTCACAGGCACCACCTAGCTACCGCAATTTTGAAGAAGAAAAAGAAAATGAGAGAAATCCGTCTCTGTAGCTTCTTATGTAGCTATAGTAATTAGGATTGTGGCATGGCCAGGTGTGGTGGTTCACACCTGTAATCCTAGTACTCTGGGAAGCTGAGGCAGGTGGATTGCTCAAGCTCAGGAGTTTAAGACCAGCCTGAGCAAGAGAAAACCCTGTCTCTACCAAAAATAAAAAAAAATTAGCCAGGCCTTGTGGCAAATGCCAATAGTCCCAGCTACTCAGGAGGCTGAGGCCAGAGTTTCTCTTGAGCCTAACAGTTTGAGTTTGCTGTGAGCTATGGTGACACCATGACACTCTACCCAGGGCAACAGAGTGAGAGTCTGGCTCAGGGAAAAAAAAAAAAAAAAAGATTATGGCATTTCCAGATGGATAGACAGATCAAGAGAACAGAATAGAGAACCCAGAAATAGACCCATGCTAATATGCCCAACGGATTTTTCACAAAGATGCAAAAACAATCCAATGGAGAAAAAATAGCCTATTCAACAGTGTTATAAAGAAATTGAACACTCATAAGCAAGATAAAAGAAAAAGAAAATCACCCTAAAATCTCACATCTTATCCAAAAATTAACTCAAAATTTAATGACTTAAATGTAAAATGTAACACTCAGATTTTCAGGGAAAAAAACAGAAAATTTGCAGGATCTAAGGCTAGACAAAGAGTACTTAGACTTAACATCAAAAGCATAATCCATAAAGGAAAAATTAATAAATTAAACTTCATTAAAATAAAGAACTTTTGTTCTGGCTCGGCGCCTATAGCTCAACCGGCTAACTTAGCGCCAGCCACGTACACCTAAGGTGGCGGGTTCGAATCCCCTGCCCGGACCGCCAAAACAACAATGACGGCTGCAACCAAAAAGTAGCCGGGCATTCTGGCCGGCGCCTGTGGTCCCAGCTACTTGGGAGGCGGAGGCAGGAGACTCGCTTGAGCCCAGGAGTTGGAGGTTGCTGTGAGCTGTAATGCCACGGCACTCTACCCAGGGGGACAGCTTGAGGCTCTGTCTCAAAAAAAAAAAAAAAAAAAAAAAGAACTTTTGTTCTGTGAAAGACCCAGTGAAGAGGATTGGCAAACCACCTACCTGACAAAGTACTAGCATCTAGAACATGTTTTTAAAACTTCCAAAACTCAACAGTTAAAAAACGAAACCAATTGAAAAATGAACAAAAGACATGAGCAGACAGACATTTCACTAAAGAGGACATAAAGATGGTAACTAAGGTGCAGTGCCTGTGGCTCAGTGGGTAGGGCACCGGCCCCATATACCAAGGGTGGCGGGATCAAGCACAGCCCCAGTCAAACTGCAACAACAAAAAAAATAGCTGGGCATTATGGCGGGTGCCTGCAGTCCCAGCTGCCTGTAGTCCCAGCTGCTCTTGCCTAAGCCCATGAGCTGGAGGTTGCTGTGAGCTGTGATGCCACAGCACTCTACCAAGGGCGACAAGGTAAGACTCTGTTTCTTAAAAAAGAAAAGAATATATATGGCAAATAAGCACATGAAAAGATGTTCAACATCATTAGCCATTAGGGAAATGCAAATTAAAACCACCATGAGTTATCACTACCTACCTATCAGAATGACTACCACAAAAAATAATGACAACACCAAATCTGGGCGAGGATGCTGAGAAACTGGAACACTCATACCTCGCTTTGGGGAATTTAAAATGGTACACCCATTCTAGAAAACAGAAAATAGGCAGTTCCATTTTTAAAACCCCCTAAATATCCAACTACCATATGATCCACCACTTGCATTCCTGGGCATTTATCCCAGAGAAAAGTCTGCACACAAATATTTATAGCAGCTTCATTTTCAATTGCCAAAAACTGGATGTCTATTGTCCTTGAGTGGGTGAATGGTTAAACCCACTGCAGGATATCTATACCACAGAATACTACTTAGCAATGAAAAGAAACAAACTATTGGTGCACACAACCGAGATGAGTCCCCAGAGAATGATGTTGAGTGTAAAAAAGACCTTCCTGAAAGGCTATACACATCATATGATTGCATTTGTATAAAATTCAAGAAGTGACAAAATTACACCCAGGGAGGGTGTGGAGACAGATGGGAAGGGGATGGTGACTATAAAAAGGCAACACGAGAGATCCTTGCGGTGATAGTAAAGTCCTGGGTCTTGACTATATCAGTGCTAACATCCCAGTGATAATAGTTTACTATAGTTTTGGAAAATGTTACCAATAGAGGAAACTAGGTGGAGGGTACATGGAATCCCTCTACTCTATTGTTTCTTTTTCTTCTTCTTTTTTTCTTTTTTTATTAAATGATAGCTGTGTACATTAACACAATCATGGGGTACAGTGTGCTGTTTTCATATACATTTTGAAATATTTTCATCAAACTGGTTAACATAGCCTGTATGTCATTTTCTTAGTTATTGTGTTAAGACGTTTATATTCTACTCTTAGAAAGATTCACTTGTACCATACAAGTGATCCCTCCAATCACCCTCCCTCCACCCATCCCCTGTCCCCTCCCCTTTCCCTCTCCCCATATTCTTAGGCTATAATTAGGTTATAGCTTTCATATGAAAGCTATAAATTAGTTTCATAATAGGGCTGTGTACATTGGACACTTTTTCTTCCATTCTTGTGATACTTTGCTAAGAAGAACATTTTCCAGCTCCATCCATGTAAACATGAAGGACGTAAAGTCTCCATCTTTTT
>NW_003852396.1:42253023-42336647 GCF_000181295.1 Otolemur garnettii
AGGCGCCGAGCCTAAAGTTTCTTGTAATATTAATTAAGGATTGTTTGAATTTCTAAGGGGTCTGTTGTTATTTCATCTTTACTGTTTCTGATTGATGAGATTAGAGATTTTACTCTTTTTTTCTTGGTTAGGTTGGCCAAAGGTTTATCTATTTCATTGACCTTTTCAAAAAACCAGCTTTTTTATTTTATTTTATAAATGAAATCTTTCTTTTTATTGTATAATTCTTCTGTTTTCAATTTCATTTAATTCTGCTCTAATTTTGGTTATTTCTTTTCTTCTGCTAGATTGGGATTGGAATGTGCTTCCTTTTCCAGTTGCTTGAGATGTCTCATTAAGTTATTAACTTCCTCTCTTTCTGTTCTCTTGTGGAAGGCTTGCAATGCTATAAATTTCCCTCTTTGGACTACCTTTGCAATATCCCAGAGGTTCTGATAACTTGTGTCTTCATTATCATTATGTTCTAAAAATTTGGTAATTTCCCTCTTGATCTCATCTCTGACCCATCTATCATTCAGCATAAGGTTATTTAGCTTGCATGTTTTTGTATGAGACTGCAAATTCCTGTTGTTACTGAGTTCAACTTTTATTCCATGATGGTCCAAGAAGATGCATGGAATAATTTCTATTTTTTTAAATTTACTGAGGTTAGACTTATGACCTAAAGATGTGATTGATTTTGGAGTATGTTCCATGGACTGATGAGAAAAATGTGTATTCAGTTTTGTTAGGATGAAATAAATGTTCTGTAGATGTTTGTTAGGTCCAAAAGTTGAAAAGTTAAATTTAAATCTAAAATTTCTTTGCTAAGCTTCTTATTGGAGGATCTGTCCAACACTGCCAGAGGAGTGTTAAAATCTCCAACTATGATGGAGCTAGGAGAGATCAAGTTGCTCATGCCTGTTAGAGTATCTCTTATAAATTGAGGTGCATAGATATTGATAATTAAGTGCATAGATATTGATAATTTAGATCTCATCATATTGAATATTACCCTTAACAGATATAAAATGGCCATCCTTATCCTTGCTTACTTTTGTTGGTTTAAATCCAATTGTATCTGCAAATAAAATTGCAACACCTGCTTTTCTCTGCTTTCCATTTGCCTGGAATATAGATGACCATCCCTTCACCCTGAGTCTATATTTATCTTTTAAAGTAAGATGTGATTCTTGAATACAGCAGATGTCTGGTCTGAGTTTCTGTATCCAATCAGCCAATCTGTGCCTCTTTAGAAAACAATTTAAGCCATTCACATTGATTGAAATTATTGATAAGCCTGTTAAATTTGGGGCATCGAGTTGCTCAAAAGTCCAGTAGACACTTTTAATCCTTTCGCTACTGTGGAAGTTGGAATTTGATCAAAAGTTTCCAAGTGAGTTTACTTTTGTGCTCAAGGATTGTACTGGTCATTATGGAGGATAGGTTTGAGAATTTCCTGGAGAGCTGGTTTAGTTATGGCAAATTTCTTCAACATGTGAATGTCATTAAAGTATTTAATTTCTCCATCATAGATGAAGCTCAGTTTAGCTGGATACAGGATCCTGGGTTGAAAGTTATTTTGTTTTAAGAGATTCCCTCTATAGTTTCTTAGAACCACCCACCAATCCCTAACGCAGATCCAGTATTCTCTGTATGCAGATAATCTATCTGTATTATCTGATAAATATCTTTCACTTTGGAAAGTAAAAGATATTTATCAAATTTTTATTAAGAGCTTTATTTTTTAAGGTCATTATAGATTTATAAACAGAGAATCCAAATGAAATTAAGAAGAAACCATAAAAAAAAAAGGAGGCTGAATGTGGTGGCTCATGCTTATAATCCTAGCTCTTTGGGAGGCTAAGGAAGGAAGATTGTTAAGCCCAGGACTTTGAGACCAGCCTGAGCAACACAGTGAGACCTTGTCCCCACAAAAAATTATAAACATTAGCTGGGCAGCATGGCACATGCCTGTAGTCCCAGTGACTGTGGCGGCTGAGGTGGGACCGTTGCTTAAGCATAGGAGTTTTAGTTTGAGGTTGCAGTGAGCTATGATGACTTCATTGCATTCTAGTTCAGATGGCAAAGTGAGACCCTATTTTAAAAAGGAGGGGGAGGTAAGAATAAGCCTTATAATTGTATGACCTTTACATCCATCATTTTCATGGAATCATCAATTCATTCATTCATTCATTTATGATTCATTTAAAAGTTCATGTAATCATTAGAAGTTCATGTAATCATTTAAAAAGTCTCTATCCAAAAAAAAAATTAAAAGTCTCTATCAAACTTGGGCTCAGATTACAGTTATAAAACCCATAATCCCTTCTTTCAAGGAGCTTGTTTTAGCCTCACCAACTGCCTAAGGTAAACAGGGCAGGTGTTATCATTTGTTTTATAAATGAGAAGACAAGGGTTGTTGACTTGTGCAAAGTCACATGGTTAGTTCATCATGGGGTTGGTGACAGAAGCAGTGTGTTCTTAGCTTCTTTCCATTTCACCCACATTAAAACAAAAGGGTAACAGGCAGACTTTGGAGATCAGACAGGCTTAGCTCTGCCATTTATTAGTGATGTGCCCTTGGATGAGTCCCCTTAATAGCTCTCTGCCTTTTTCTACCTCTACAGAATAGGGTTGATAATACCTTCCCTCTAAGAGAACTGTAAGATTTCAATGAGTTAATATACATATAGCACTTAAAACAGTGCCTAACACATAATAACAGCTTGATAAGTAGCAATGGATATTAGATATTGCCCTTACACCAACTAAATAACATGATAGACACGATAATAATGTAGTAATAATAGCTCATACAATATATGACGTTTCTTCTGTAAATCTCCAGACTATCATCAAATATCAATTGATATTCATGCATTGCTATCATAGAGCAAATGGGTAGAACTATCCAAGCTTTCTGTTTGAAAGACTGGAAAAGTAAATGCTTGGCTAGAGCCTCGAAATGTTTCAAAGACAGAACTGGGGCTGAAGTTAAAATACTCTTTTCTTCCTGAATATTTTTAAGAAAATTCAATCAGAAGACCCATTTCAAACACTCCCACATGGGCCACAAGAAGAGCTATGGTGTCCACTCATCATCTGCACCTTGTAATTCTGTCCTTTCTCTCTAACTGGTGACCATATGTCAGGATAAGAATGTGTTTTGATGTAGCCAGATGGGTGAGGCATAAAGACTGTAACCAGTTCCCTCCCTTAAGAGTACTCTATTTTTTTCACCTGTCCAACAATCATGGATTAATTATGAGCCGCCTCTCCCCAACAGGTGGTACCTATAAGCCCGTGACCATATCAGATCCACCTTCCAAATCAGGCAGATAAACAATCTATCCTGAACTTCTAGTGTAAATGTTCATCAGCTGTGTATGCAAGTGGTCGACCAGGTGTTTTTAATTTGCCAGACTGTTCTTTGACTTGATATTTCAGCGTTGGGCAGCTGTTGAAGTAGCTGATAAGGCAGTTCTTAGCGGCCCCATTATGGGTTGTCAACTTAAATCAGGCCATGTTAGGATTTGCCTAACCACTTTCAAGTCCCACCATGACCCCTCACCTTCTCAGAGGCACCTGGCACTCACTGGTTTCCCTGGTGGCTCATCTCAGAGATTTGTAAGAGAGTTCTCATTTCAAACATTCTCTTGGTCAATCACACAAACTATCAAGGCCATTGGAACAGGTACCTTTCAGTTTGTCTCTTGTACCTTGAAATGGTAGAAAAATTCTTTCTCAAACTATGTGTTCTGATTTGAGATTCAAGAAACAAAGTCACCATAGTTTAAGACCCAAAGACCAGGAATAGTTGAGGTTAGAAGGAAAAGGAAAGTGAATTATTTTTCAGCCATGACACTGCCAGAAAGGCACGTAGGCTGCTGCACACCAAGGCAAAGGTCATCGGCAGTAGCTTGACTTGGGAGCTGAATCAGTGGCTCTCTTTATGGAGAACCACTTTTACTTGACTGCCATTCAGACCTGGATATGTGGCAGACAAATGAGCCTGTCACTTCAAGGAAAAGAAGTGACTTTTTTTTTTGGTCGATGTGGAAAGTTAAACTGTCAAACGAATATTAGAATTTTGGAAAACTAAAACCTGCGGCTGTATGACTTATGTAAATGTGAGAGATGAACACTGGGACCTATAGGTTGAATGAGATCCCTCAAGGGAATTTAAAAAAAGAGAGAACTCCTTGAAGATGGGGAGAAGAAAGGCAGAAAACAAAGGAGATTAAAGAGGAGCAGTCAGGGAAGGCAAGAGAGAAAGAATTAATAACACCAGAGGCGGCAGAGAGAGCCAGCAGCTCTTGTCTGCAGAGGACTCACCTGAGCAGCAGGGTGAGGCTGGTGGAAAGTGGACATCTAGTGGGTTCCAGGAAAGAAGGCAGGCAGTGTTGCATTCTGTTTTTGAGAAATGTGGAGGCATGTGGCTGGTGAGCCAGAAGGAGACTTGGCTTTAAAGGGCACTGTTGAAGAGGCAAGACCAAAGGAGACACAGTTTGCTATTGGTCTGTGTTGCCTATAGCTCAGACGCAACCCAGAGCTGAGATCAGACTTGAGATCTTCTCATTTCCAGCCCAGTACTCAAATGAGCTATGAGTAAAATTAGCAATTGCTCATAATAAACTCCTACACTCACACTTCCAACAATATAATAGTGTGACTATTTGGAATTTTCAACACAAAAAATGAGCTTGCCTTTCTTTATTTAATCTAGATTAGATTGATGACATAGTATTCACTATTCACAGGGGATAATGACTACTGAAACTGCTTCTGTTTTATTGATTTTTTTGTTTTGATATGGCGTCTCCCTCTGTCACCCAGGCTGGAGTGTAGTGACATGACCATAGCTTTATAAGCTCAAACTCCTGAGCTCCAGTGATCCTCCTGTCTCAGCCTCCCAAGTAGCTGAGACTGCAGCTACTGTGACCACCACACCCAGATAATGTTTTTTCTTTATTTTGTAGAAACAAGGTTTCACTATGTTGCCCAGGAAGTGTAAAACTGCTGGCCTCAAGCAATCCTCCCAGCTTAGCCTCCCAAAGTGCTGGGATTATAGGCATGAGCCAGTGCACCTGGCCTCTTTGTATGTTTTGTTTTAATATCATTCGGTGTAGAGAAATTGGTCTCCCAGAGGGTCATTCATAGGATGGAAGAAGAGATTTAAAGGCATTTCAGAAAGCACAGGATATTCATTTTTAATTTTTATACAAACTGAACCAAACGATGCTATCTTTTCAAACTTCATCTTAAATCCTTCAACAGTTGCCAGTTCCAACATATCCTGTAGAATAGTAGTTTTAAATCATCTTTTGTTTTAAAAAAATGGATTCTTTGTATGGGTCTTGGTAGAAAATAAATTTTTAAAATGTTCTTTCAAATTTGATAAGTATTCAGAGATAACTTTTCATAGACATATAGTAACAAGATCATCACTTCATTAATAATTGTTGTTATACTATGGAACGTGTCCTAACAATCTGTGGAAACTAGATTCTTCTAAGCCTCTAACTTTTTTTTTTTTTTTTTTTTGAGACAGAGCCTCAAGCTGTCCCCCTGGGTAGAGTGCCATGGCATTACAGCTCACAGCAGCCTCGAACTCCTGGGCTAAAGCGAGTCTCTTGCCTCTGCCTCCCAAGTAGCTGGGACCACAGGTGCCCGCCACAACTCCCGGCTATTTTTTGGTTGCAGCCATCATTGTTGTTTGGTGGGTCCGGGCTGGGGATTCGAACCCGCCACCTTAGGTGTATGTGGCTGGCGTCTTAGCCGGTTGAGCTATAGGCGCCGAGCCAAGCCTCTAACTTTTTATGCTCTTACATCCTACCTACCATTGCAAATAAAATGCTGCATTTCTTCCTTGCATGGAAGTATTCCGATCACTGAAATTATCAAAATATCGGACAAGGCCTGGTGCCTGTATCTCAGTGGCTAGGGTGCCAGGCACATACACTGGGGTTGGTGGGTTTGAACTCAGCCCGGGCTTGCCAAACAACAATGACAACTACAACAACAAAAAAAATAGTTGGGCATTGTGGCGGGCACCTGTAGTCCCAGCTATTTGGGAGGCTAAGGCAAGAGAATTGCTTAAGTCCAAGAGTTTGAGCTTGCTGTGAGCTGTGATGCTACAGCACTCTACTGAGGGCAACATAGTAAGACTCTGTCTCAGAAAAAAAAAGGAACTACAGGCAGGCACCACCACTTCCAGCTAAGTTTTCTATATTTTGTAGAAATGGGGTCTTGTTCTTGCTCAGGCTGGTCTCAAACTTTTGGTTTCAAAGCATCCTCCCACTTTGGCTTCCCAGAGTGCAAGGATTACAGGAGTGAGCCTGGGTGCTAGGCCCCCAAACCCTTATTTTTAAGTATAAAATGATTATAACAAGAACATAATTCAATAAACATATTTAAGTGCTGATTATTTGCTATGCTAGGAAAATCACGGACTAACAAAACTAGGTCACTTACATTTTGCAAAGGATAATGCCTATGATTTATAAAAAGTACATCATAGAAGTTAAGAAAAACATAAGGATTCAAATAGAAAATGAACTCAAGGTATGATCAGTAATTCATAAAGAAAGAGATAAAAATGTTGAAGTCTACAGGGGGAAAAGTTTTGTCTTTTGTAACCAAATAAATGCCAGCTAAACCTCTGAGGTGCTCTTTTTCTCATTTTTAAAGAACCGAAAATGTCAAGCTGTGATAAATAACACTTAACTCAGTGGAGGGCATGTGAGGCTGGTTCTCCAGGGACCGCAGGTGGCGATTCCAGTGTCCACGGAAACAAATGTTTACATTTTAGAATCTCTCAGATTTCCCCGGTTTTTATTAAATGCCCATATATTCCTTCGTGTTGGAATGGAATTGGCACCCAGCTCCAATACCGACCATTAATTTAGATGTTACGGATTCCTTATCACCAGTCAGCCGCAGGTCAACTTCCTGTGTTCCACAATGCTTCTAGGAACAGACTCCATATTATTTTGAAAGCATGAAATGTGAAATTATGTCAGGGAAATTTGGCATCTTTCGTTCCCTCTATTTATCATCAAGTATGACAGGCACAAAAGTGGTCAGAGAAACTTGTCCAAAACACTCCACCGTTATCTCAGGACCAGGAATACACATGGTGATGAAGGTTGCCCATAACACGTTGCCCCATCTCCTCATTTGGAACTCTTGCAAAGCAAGAAATCCCCAGATTCTGTGAAGAAATGAAAAACTGCGATAAAGGCATCTGTCAGACAATGCATTTAAGAAAGTCCCTCCTAGAATTCTTGCTTTCCTCTCCGAAGATAATTTAAAAGGAAAAAAAATGCATTTCTTAAATTACCTTGTAACGTCTGCCCTCTACCGTTCTCTCTAGTAACTGTAGCCAATATCCGCAGATCTATTTTATACTTGAGACCCTAAATATCTCGTCTATCATTTACTGCCTATCTCCAATATGCCAGGCAACGAGTAGATGCATTAACGTGCTTGACCCCCAAGTTGACGCTTCCTACCACCCCATGAGGCAAGTCAAGTGCCATTATTCCGATTTCACACTCAGAGAGGCTATGCAACCTTGTTGGGCACACAGCTGACAGGTCACAGTGCCAGGATTGTATCCCTGGACTGCCTAATGCCAAAGTCCATGGTCTTCCCCGTACATCACCTTGCCTCCAACTCACCTAGATTCTGACACCTTAATAAGTAGGCACGGTTTATTGATATCATCGCGGAAAGCTGCATAGATCCACGTTCAAACACAGATCAGTGGTCCCAACACACATTAAAGATGAGACAGCCACTCAAATGCTAAATCAAGGAATCTTCCGACTTTGTAGATGTGCTTTCTAGTCACATGTAATTCTTCCTGGTCACATGGACATTCTGGCCCCAGCCTCTCAGTGCTCCCGATGAGCTGTGCCATAGGGCCATGCCGTTTCTGAGTATGTTCTGGCTCCATCCTGAATGAATATTTAAATACTGCTGGGGGTATTGCGGTAGGAATTCAGCAGACGTGAACTGGAATCTTCAGACAATTTAGGCCAAGCAAACACTCTCACCTCCAGGCAGTCTGCAGCAGCTACTAGATGGTCAGAGGAGAACCAGAGAAGCGGAACAGAGCAGTCTCCAGTCGTGGGTTGGTCTCTAGGAGAGTGTGGAGCTGGTTGTCTAACTGAGGTGCCCACGGTACTAAATGAGTCCATCCACCCTGGGCTGCCAGAGCAGTTTCAGTCTCCTCAAGAGGGAAAAAAGAGTGCAATGACAGCAAAGGAACTCAGGAAATTTTGTCCCCAAATGTGACTCTCTGGTATAAAGACTATTTTGAGTTAAAGGCCATTCAAAGTCAAGGAACCCTGGAAGAGGCTTTCCCTCTAGACAGACCCATCAAAAGAACAATTGCCTTTCCTACCCCTTCTTGTTATCGTAATATATTGCAGGAACGAAGGTCAAGAATGCACCCAGACCTGGCCCAAATCATTTTAATCTATTCCCTCATCCATTTGTTCTCCCTAGCAGCCATCGCCCTAGTCTCCTCAAAAGATACGTATGAAACTACTCTCTCTCCTTTGGAAAAGTGGGTTATCACTCTGTGATTTCTCCGCATGTACATGGTACATAAACCTTTTCTTATATTAATCTGCCTGAATTATGAGTTGATCTTTCAGTGAACTTTCAGGTGGGAGGCAAGTTTTCCCACACCCCCTACAACAGGCTTTGCAAGATCTAGAAACTTCTGTGTAAGTGGCAGGGGCATGAATTATACAGTCCCAAGCAAATGACCCTCTATTGCCTTTGGATTTGGTTGCTATGTATTGGAAACATCTAGAAACAATGTTAGGTCCTAGCCCATCCACAAAAGTCATTATTTAACGACACCCTTCATCCACATATCCAAAATATCACACTGTTGGGACAGAAGTCTATGCAAGCATATTTCTTGGTGAAACCCGCTCATGATTCCCACCCTAGAAGATAGGCCTTCCAGTGATGGAACCAGAAGATCCTCCTGTGCCCACCTCCCACATCTGCTGGTTAAGAAGAGCAGGAACTCTCCCAGCTCCTTCCAAGTCACTGCTGGGTGAGAAGGGACACTAAGAAGGTGGCGTCAAGAGGGGGTGGGAGGAAAACCTGACCTGCTGAACCAGGACGTCTGGAGGGCCCATAAGAATGGGTATGAAGTAACCTTGGTAACCAGTGACCAATAGAAAGAGACCATTACTGACTAATAGAAAAGGGCAATACTGCCTGGAGACTCAGAGAAGCCAGCAAAAGACTTGCAGCCAATTTCAAATGGAGAGAGTATTTATACCCCTGCAGGCCTTTGTCTCCATCTCTCCCACCTTTTCTCCTTCAGGAGAGGGACCCGCTTCCAACTCTCTCTGGAAGTGCTCTAAACTTTCTTTGTTCTTCCTAAATAAAACCTTTGTTACCCTGAAACTTGTGGAGGTTACTTTTGCTCTCTATCCACACTGCCTAAGCTGCTCCAGTTTTATTTTCAGGTTCCACTCATTTTTGCTTTGGTTACTGCTGTTCCTCAGTTGAAATTTCTAGCTCAACCAAGCAATCAAACCAGGTCAACTGGGTTTGGGGAACTCGGACCCCCAACCCCCAACACTGGGGGCCCCCTGGGCATGAGGAGTGGGGAACAGGTGGGAGATTGGAATGAGCACTGAGACCCATCTGGGGTCGGGCAGTGAGGTCCTCAGCAGGGCAAATTCTTTGTCTTGGGCCAGTATTTGATTCCTTCCTTTCTTTTCTCCCTCCCCCAGACCTGGTCAAACTTAGCCGGATATAGGTTGAAGATTCAGGACCCCAAAATGAATAAGACATGTTACCCTCCATCCAACTCTCTCAAATAAAGAGAGTTTAGGTAAGGGTTAGGAGAAACCATGAGGCATGGTGACTCACCTGAGACTAACAAGAGAAGGGAGGCGTTACCAACCCTGGGCCTAACGGAACAAAGGAAGGACGAGGTTACCTAAACCCAGAGAGGACGGCTACATGAGGGGGATTTGGGATGGACTTGTGGCCATCAGTCGAAGGAGATATCCAGCTCATTGCCTGGTGAAGGAGATTCAGAAGAATGAACGATCTGCCTCCTTCTCTTCCTGCCCTCTGATTTCTTGCCTGTGCCCCCCACCGTCCAAACCCAACTGGAAGCAGAGGACAGAGGAACCATGTGTTTGATGCAACATACAAAGGTCAGAGAAGGTGGAAATGAGTTTAAAGTAGCTCTGCAGGGCCATGAGAAGAATTTAGAGGCTAAGTCCCTTTCCCTGTCTGTAATAATAACATGCAAGGAGGTGCAATGGATTGGCTAAGGATGCAGGGTTTGTACTTAAACTGATGCTGGTTCCATCAGTTTCTGCCTTTGTGACCTTGAACAAATCACTTAAGCCTTCTAAGCTTCAGATGTTTCATCTGTATTTTGAGGATGTGGTTCCTTCCTGTCTAGTTCCACCCCAGCATACAGGCTGAGTTTTTCTTTTTTAAGCTATAATCACCCTTCAGCTTGTCAAGAAATTCACCCTCTGTTCTGAAGGGACACCTGGGGGTATCCACATGAAGCCGTTCAGATGGAGATCAGCAAGATCCTATGATACAGACATCCTTCTCTTGGTCATTCTAAATAAGATGCTCAAGAAGGTCCTTGTTTGCTTTCGTGGAGAACTTCTGCCATGGCTTTATCACATGGTTGATGAAATAACCTTGTGTCAGTGGCAAGAGATATAGGAGCATCTAGAAGTGCTGGCTTCTTCTCGACTCCCTGATGCTGGCCACACAGAGATTTGGCTAAAGAAGCCACAGCTCCCCCCATGATTCTAAATCTAGTACTGGCAGTGCCCTCAACCCCACCTCTTCCAAGGGCTTGCCCTCTCAGCAGATCCCTGGGGGCAGGCGTGAATGCGGGTGCTGGGAAAGAATTTTGTTCTCTCCAGTTCATTTTCTAGTCTATTACTATGAAAAAAAAAAAAAAAGGACTTTCAAGGTCCTATTGTCTACAACTCTAAATTAGAAACATATACATTGTGTGTGTCACTGGCACTCCCCCAGGAGTTGGTTTTCATTAACATATTGGGGAACAACCTGTATGTCTCACACTATTCTTCATTCAGGCCCCACGACAGCCTCTTTCTGACACCTCCAGAGTTCCTAAGTTTTAATCCCCAGCTTTACTTTCTCATTTTGAAACTGGTCACTGGCTGGAATCTGAGACAGTGGCCTGTTTTCTTTCATTCCCCAGAGTGCCCCAAGTGAAGGTTTATGTGTCCATGAGAGTCTTTCCCTAAAGAGTTGAGATGATCAAAGAGCAACAGCAGCCAGGTAGAAACTGAATGTAAGGAGTCACTATGCCTCACAATTTCTCACGGGTTTTAAGGACTCCAAGAGTAACACTCCCCCTAAGTTCAAAACCAGTTGGGAATTAGATCCAGCAGTGAGACTGATGAAGACCAAAATGTATCTTAACTTTCTTATTTTGAGGTGTGTTCCTTCTGTGCCTAGTTTGTTGAGTTTTTATCAGGAAGCGATGAAGGAAATTTTATAAAAGACTGTTTCTGTGTCTATTGAGATTATTGTATGTTTTGCCCTTCACTCTGTTGATGTGATATTTACTGATTTGTGTATCCTGAACCATCCCTACATCCCTGGTTTAAATTCCACTTGATCATGATGTATTATTTTTTTGATGCACTGTCGGATTTGACTTGCTAATATTTGTTGAGGATTTTCATGTCTACGTCCATCAGGGATACTTGCCTGTAGTTTTCTTTTTGTTGTGCCCTTCCCTGGTTTTGTTGATCAGGGTAATGCTGGCCTCATGGATGAGAGGAAACATACTGTCCTCTCTAAATTTTTTGAATAGTTTCAAGTGGATTGGTATTAGTTCTTCTTTGTATGTTTAGTCGAATTCAGCTGTGAATCCATACAATCCTAGGCTTTTCTTTGTTGGGAGACTCATTACTAATTCAATATTGATAACCATTATTGATCTGTTCAGATTCAAGATTGGTTGGGTGTATGTTTCTAGGAATTCAATCATTTCCTCTCATTTTTCTAGTTTGTGAGCATATCATTGTTCATAACAGTTTTTGATGATCTTTTTGTTCATACAACTATTACGAACTGTGGTATCAGTTATAATGTCTCCCTTTTCATTTCTGACTTTGTTTATTTGAGTCTTTTGTCTTCTTCCCTTGGTCTAACTAGCAGCTTATCAATTTTTGTTTATCTTTGCAAAGAACCAACTTTTTACCTAATTATTTTTTAGTATCTATTATGTTTAGTTTTACTTTGATCTTTATTAATGTTTTTTCTTCTGAAAAAATTTTGAAATTTATTTTTGCTTTTCTAGTTCCTCGAGGTGTTTTTTTAGGTTGTTAATTGGTAATCTTTCTACTTTTTTTGATGTAGGCATTTATTGCTATAAGCCTCCATCTTAGCACTACTTTCACCGTATCTCATAGGTTTTCATAGGGTGCATTTCCATTTTCATTTGTTTCAAGAAATTTTTTGATTTGTCTTAGTTTCTTTGTTGACTCAGTGGCAATTTAGGAATATGTTGCTTAATTCCATATATTTGTACAGTTTCCAAAATCCTTCTGGGTATTGAATTCTAGTTTTATTTCATTGTGGTCTAAGATGATCTAGATTTTTAAAGATTTATTAAGACTTTCTGTGGCCTAATATCTAGTGTATATTAGAGAATGTTCCATGTGGTGATGAAAAGTATGTATATTCTCCAGGTGTTGCGTTGAATGTTCTATAATTGTCTGTTAGGCTACAGCCTAGTTTAAATTCACTATTTTTTGGTTGATTTTCTCTATGTAATGTGAAAGTCCCCCACTATTATTGTATTGCACTCTCTCTTTAGATCCAGTAATTGCTTTATCAATCTGGGTGCTTCACTGTTGGGGGGTGCCTTAATATTTAGAATTTTTATATCCTCTTGATGGATTAATCAAGTTATGATTACAAAATGACCCTTTTTGTTCTTTTTTATTTAACTGTTAAGTCTGTTTACAGTCTTTTTTGTTTGGAATATCTTTTCCCATTACTTTACTGTCAATCAATCTGTATGTGTCTTTACTGGTAAGGTGAGATTCGTTTTTTTTTTTTTTTTTTGAGACAGAGTCTCACTATGT
Organism: Otolemur garnettii; assembly: GCF_000181295.1. Taxonomy (NCBI): domain Eukaryota; kingdom Metazoa; phylum Chordata; class Mammalia; order Primates; family Galagidae; genus Otolemur; species Otolemur garnettii. The sequence continues at coordinate 42,266,151 of NW_003852396.1, forward strand.
CACCCTTGGTAGAGTGCTGTGGTATCACAGCTCACAGTAACCTCAAACTCTTGGGCTTAAGTGATTCTCTTGCCTCAGCCTCCCAAGTAGCTGGGACTATAGGTATCCATCACAGTGCCTGGCTATTTGTTGTTGTTGTTATCATTGTTGTTTGGCAGGCCCAGGGTGGGTTTGAACCCACCAGCTCCAGTATATGTGGCTGGTGCCCTAGCCACTTGAGCTATCGGCAATGAGCCCAGGTGAGATTCTTATAAGTAGCACATAGATGGATCATGGTTTTTTATTCCATTCAGCCAGTCTATGTCTTTTAAGTGGAGAATTTAATCTGTTTAAATTCCAGTTTATAACAGATATGTGGAACTTTGTTCTGCCTGGGGATTACTGAGCCTTCTATAGCTGAATGTCTAAATATCTTGCTATGCCTGGGAAGTTTTCATTTATTATTTTACTAAACAAGTTTTCTAATTTTTTGTCTCTTAGCTCTGGGGGATGCCAATAATTCAAACATTCAATCACTTTATTTTGTCACAAATGTCAGAAAAGTTTTGCTCATTTCTTTTTTTTTTTTTTAATTTTTGTCAGACTGGATTATTTCAAAAGATCTGTCTTCAAGTTCTGAGATTTTTTCTTCTACCTGATCTAATCTATCATTGAAGCTTTCAACTGTATTTTGAATTTCCTTCAATAGATTCTTAAGTTTCAGAATGTCTTCTGAGGTTTTCTAAAAAATATCTCTCTGGTAAATTTCTCATTCATTTCCTCAATTCTTAAAATTTCTTTGTATTGTTTTTCTGGAATTATCTTGTATCTCACTGAGTTTTTTAAAAATAAGTGTGTGAATTATTTATCTGGGATTTCAATAATTTCTTTTTGATTGCTGGAGAATTATTCTGTCTCTTTGGAGGTGTCATATTTCCTTGCTTTTTTGCATTTCCTCTGTCCTTACCTTGGTATCTGCACATCTGGTGTAACAGTCCCTTCTTCCTATTTTTGAATTTACTTTAATTTAGTAGGGGAGGACTTTTTCCTGAAGATGTGTCTATGAGTTGGTTGGGTAGAGTACTTTGGCTTTGACTCTGGATGTGTGCAGTAGTGTAGCCTCTGTATAATTTCTTTGGCTCTAAACAGTGTTAGTGGTATCTGTGATTTTCTTGGTGGTTATGAGTAGAAACTGTGGTGACATTGTGCTAGGGACTAGGATGCCAGGTGGGCCTTTCTTCAGGCTGCAGTGGTGGCCGCAATTGGCTCAGTGTACTTCTCTTTGTGCCCCAGGGCAATGTATGTTGCCACCTACAATGACAGTTACCAGTGGGCTGATTCTTGGGCCTCCAATGGCCTGCTTGGATACTGGTATTGGCAGCAGTGAACAGGTGAGTGGGCAGGTTCTCAGGCCCCTGGGTAGCTGGACTGGTGTAGATGATGGCAGTAGTAGTGATAGACAAAGCTCTGGGTCTGGAGTGGTATGCACTGATGTTGGCAATAGTTGTAATAGGCTGGGCAGGCCAGTCTCCAGGCCCCCAGGTGGCTCTTGCAGGTAGGTGACAGTTGAGGGGTAGCAGCCAGGAGTTTAGGCCCAGCTTTAGGTCACTTGGAGGAGTGTTCAGATGCCCAAGGTGGTAGGTTATGTTGAGCAGTTCCCAGGATTCCAGGTTATGTGCTCTGTCTTGAGGGTAGGTGAAACTGGGCTGAGCAGGCTTATGCTCAGGCCCCTCAGTGGTGAGAGTAACCACCAGCTGTGGTGGGCGAGGACAGTACAATCCTCAGGTCACAAGCAGAGTTCTTATGTGAGAAGTAGTAATAGCCATACAGAGGCCCTGCCATTGGAGAAGGTGGGGCCGTCCTCAGTGGTCACAGCTTGAGTTGCAGGTGGGGAATGCATATCCTTCCCACGTCTCAGTCCTGGTGGGGCTCACCACTCCCCAGCTCTGGCAGTGGTATTCCATATCCAGGTTGCTCCCTAGCCCCAGCTTCAGGAGTCCCTGTCTAGCTAGCAACCAAGTCCCAGAAGTAACCTGTGTCCTCCTTGCACCATCTCCATCCCAGAAGCATCCATTGCCTGCACCAGCAGCTACAGCCCACACCTCACTGGCATCTTTCTTAGCCCTAGCTGCAGGAGTGCTCTCTACTCACTCCCCAGTCTCAGCATGGATAGCCCTGAGTTCCCTCAGTCTGTCCCAGGTGGTTGATGTTGGGCCCCAAGACAGCATGCAGTCTACCTAGCATGCTGTCCTGGGGCCCTACCTAAGCCTAGGTTTCAAATTGGCACCTTGCTGTAGCCACTTAGGTCTCAGAAAGGGTGTGGGACCCAGCACAAGATCCTTGGAGCAGTTCCACCCTGCAGTCTTCCATCAGCTCCCTATGTTAGTTTCAGGGGTTGGGAGGATCAAGGGGTTCTTCTGTGTTCAGGATTGCACAACTCCACAGCAGGATGTGGGCTGCTGGGAGTCTCCTGCCCTTTCCCCACATTTGGAAGTCATTCCTGGCTCCCAGCCGATCCTGGCCAGGCAAGCTCCCTACTCCTTCCCCAATTTTGGTGTTTTCTGTCACGTTTCTGTTAAATTTCAGTATTCTGTCTCAGATAATACATTTGAAGTGTGACTGTCTATATACTATTTTGGCTCTTCTAAGTGGGGAAAGCAGGCATGAAATGCTTCTAATCACCCATCTTGCACTCAACAGAATTTGAGGGTGTTTCCCAAGGTGTTGGGTCACAGAATCTGACCAAGGCTGTTCTTGATGCCCCAAAGCCTTTCTGTGCCCACTCAGGCACCATGAGGAGGGCACATATGGGGCATATTCCTGCGTTCTCCTACTCACTCCATCCCCACGCACATACATCTGCACCATCAGCCTTGAGGAGCGAGAATGGAGGGCCCTACAGTGCACCACTCCAGGGGGTGACGTTCACATCCAGGCTCATGATGTCCCCATGAGTTGTGCATTCTGTAGCCTGGCCCTGCTAGGGCAAATTTATTCAGAGAGGCATCCAGATGGCCAGCCAGACCAGCAGCCATATGCAAGCATCTGCCCATCTTAGTTATCTGGGACAATTTGTCATGGATTGGTCCATAATTATTCCTTGAATTGCACCTACATAGGAGACAGTTCTATTCCAGAGAAGCACCTGGGCCAGTAGGGAGAACCCTGTAGAGTAGCAGGTGACTGATTCTTTGTTCCAGAAGAAATAATGAAAGGCAAGTGGGCGTCCTCCCATTATCAGAGATGATGGAACAAAAAGTTGCATCCCTGTGCTCAGGCACAGCAGGGACCCATGAGAACACACTGTGGAAGGGCCCATGTCTTTACCACCCCGATCAAATGATAGGCCAGAAAGGGCACTTCTGCCTCGCATGAAAATGAGGAGGCCTTTTCTATATCAAACATCCAGTAGCTGAGCCATGTCCCCAGGACGCCATCTTGGGGCAGGAATCAGTGTGGTGATGTGGCAGTAGTGACAACCCCTGCCGACCCTGGGGTGAGATTCATATTCTGATCAAGGTAACACCAGAATTAAGTTCTATGCCTGCATAGGGTTGGATGTGTCAGAGACCAGACCAAGTGCAGTATATACCCAAGAGTCCAGAGGCAGCAAAAGGTAAGGGCTTGAGTTCCAGCTATGACAGAGGAAGTAGGAAGATGAAGTCTGGGATAAGAAGGCAGGGAAGGAGGGGCCAGGTAGCAGCCGGGACAGGGTGAGCTGGGAGGTGCAGGAGCAAAGCTGTGAGCCCTGCAAGAACTCGGGGTGCTTCTAGGAGGTGCAACAGTGCAGTCCCGGCCTGGAGATCACTTGACTCTCCTGCTTCATTCACGCCCTGCCCTGCACCCAGCCTGTGCCCCAGGCTGCCAGCGCCATGCTCTCCCCTGCTTACCCCATGTCGATTCTATCACTGATGGCCTCATCCTTTAAGATTTAGCTCAGCTGATGCCAGTTCTGTGAAGCATTTCCTGAAATTCCCCCTCCCCTCCCCCACACCACAGCCCAGTTAAGGACTCGCTGCTCAGTGTCCCCACAATGCCGTCTCCAGACCTTGCTAAGGCAAACTGTTGCATTGCTGTAATTATTTTAAATGCCGTTTTCCCCTACTAATCTGTGAGCTCCCTGAGGCAAGGGCCATGTTCTATTCATCATTTCTCCCCTCGCATGGGGCCTGACATATAAGAGGTGTTTAAAAAGTCAAGTGAATGAACTTTAAAAAAAAATTCTTTGGATTCGGCTAAAAAGGCAATTGCGATAATTTGAATTGTGCAATTTCCATTGTGTTGTCTTTGAAAAACAGTTTCACTTTTCCTCCTACTACAAATGACTCATTCCTGGGGCAGATAACACATTTTTGAGGTACAGAACTTCACTACATCAAATGCCTTGAAAATCTGTTTTTGAGTGCTCTCGTCTAAAGAGAAAAACATGACAAGCTTTCGTAATCCCTCAACTCAGTGTTGAGTGATAGGATACTAAAGATGTTTTGGAAACCCTTTGATTACTGCAAAGCAATCCAAAGAAGAATGGGTGGGTGAAAGATAAAAATAAAACACTAACAGTGGCTACATGCACTGATGCTTAATAAATGGTAGTTAATGTCAGGTACTTGGCTAATTGACTAGCACCCATTTCCTCCCTCAGTACATAAATCATCTTATGAGCTCATCCTTATCATCTCCACTCTGATGGGAAAACGGAGAATCAGAAGAGGTAAATTGCTGGAGGTGGCAGGGCCAGGATTTGAATCCAAATCTGTCTGATTCCAGAATGTGCTATTGACTACGATGCACTTACTTCTTCTCAACCGAGTAGAGAAGGCACAGACTGAAGCTGGAGGCTGATTTTTGACAAGCCAGTGTGTAGGCAGGGACCCTGCACAGCACCCCTGCCTCTGCATTCCTGGGCATACATGGTTTCAAGTGGACGAGAGTGAAGGCAAACATCTGCCTCACAGAAAGCTTGCACAATTACCAGCTGGCTCCTTCCAGCTGTCCCTCTTGGAAGCACAAGTGCAGCCATGTTGGCCTTATCTCCTGTCCACCCACACATAAGGGCAAAAACACCCTTTTCTGCTAGGAGCAAAAATTCTAGCATACTGCTTAATTACAACTTACTGCTCCTTGTCCCAGCAGCACCATGGCAACAAGTAGCATTGGCACAAGAATCTAAAGGGAGAAGTGTTACCTAGCAACAGAGTAGTGGGAAGAGCTTTAGGAGTCTGGGGGCTCAAGTTCTAGTTCTGGTTCTGACTACCTGGGGCACCGTGGATGAGACGAAAGTCTTTTTTCTTTCTTTTTTTTTTTTTTGTAATCTATAAAACAGGATACTATCAACAGGCTTAGAGTTGTTGCAAAGACTATGTAAAAAGCGACTCATTCCATGCCTATAGGATTACTGTCAGGATCGTTATTTTAGGGAGAGAAAAATGTTGCACAGGATTGAGTCAGAAAGGGAAAATTGTGAAGGATTTATTAGCACGTGATATACTTTGGCCACCCTATGAGCAGTAGGAATTGGCAGAGCCTTTTTGGAAGGCCATTGAGTAATATCAGGCAAAATTTAAATGTAGGTACCCTCTGGCTCAGCAACTTCCTCTAAAGGAATCTGTTTTACAGAAATATCTGCCCATGTTCATAAAGATACAAATGTAAGATGAAAAACTGGAAAGTACTTAAAATGTCTAGTAAAGAAGGACTATAACAGATGGGTGCAAGAGAATATTGTCTAGGCTCAGCGCCTGTGGCTCAACTGGCTAAGGCGCCAGCCACATACACCTAAGGTGGCGGGTTCGAATCCCCAGCCTGGGCCCGCCAAACAACAATGATGGCTGCAACCAAAAAATGGCCGGGCGCTGTGGCGGGCGCCTGTAGTCCCAGCTACTTGGGAGGCTGAGGCAGGAGACTCGCTTGAGCCCAGGAGTTGGAGGTTGCTGTGAGCTGTGAGGCCATGGCACTCTACCCAGGGGGATAGCTTGAGGCTCCGTCTCAAAAAAAAAAAAAAAAAGAGAGAATATTGTCTAGAAGTCAAAATAAGGGACCTCTTTATGCACCAACATGGAGAGATTTCTAAAATACAGTGTTCAGTGAAATGAAAGCAAGTCCCTCATGCACATCCATTCCCAAATACACACAGAAAAACGCGTCTCAAAAAGCCTCCAAGGGGCAAGTTACTTCTTGATGCTCCCAGAATAGTCTGCTTTGGCCCCCAACTTCTGGATAGGATTGCCTAAAATGCCAATCTTTTCTCCCACCTTATGAACTTCTCCCCAGCCCTCAGAACACAGATAAACATCGCCTCTAGGAAGCCCTCCCGGTTCCCACCAGTGGCTTCACATTTCCTCCATGTCTGCATCATCTCTATCATAACACTGGCATTCCATCCGTTTGTTTATGTGTCTGACACTGTAGACCATGAGCTCCTTGGGGAGCAAAATCACTTCTCATTCATCTTTCTTACTCCAGGGTCTACTGGGGGCAACAGCACATTGGCTTGAAACAAAAACTTAAAGCACTGCCAGAAATAAGAACAACAGATAGGAACTGTGAGCCCCCCTTTTCCTACAGCCACCCTCCTAAGCTGTGACCAGCCTGTTCATAGCTGGGGGCGAGGGTGGCGGGGTGTGGTGGTGGTGGTGGTGTGTGCTCTACAGAGGAAAGGAGGGGGCAGTCAGAAAGGCTTGGATGTTAGCAAGCCATCCACGGTCTGAACAGCAGGGGGCGCAAGTGACCTAAATTTCTTAGTCCTTCCCAGAAGGAAGGATTTGGAGAAAACTGAGAAGCTGGGAGCACCAGGCTAAGCCGCTCTTTTGCCTGCAGGATTGTTGATACAGGATGTAAAGGCAGAGAGGACACTCTGTCCCCTAGGATTTTAAGTCCTAGACAACTACCTTTCCAACCTCCACCCTTCTCGCCCTTTGGTCCCCCCTCAGTATGGACAGTTTTGTCCTTTGAAAAGTTGCCTTCTTCGATAAGGAAAACAAGCATTTCCATTCTCACCTCTGACAGCAAAACATCTTTGAAAGGCATGTCAGTGCAGGCAAAAGGAGAACACTTAGCCTTGAGAAGATAAGTATTAACTCAAGAGTCACTTAACAGATTAAACTGCAATTACAGATTGGATGTATATCATTATTTGGTTTTCCTTTGGGGGGAGCAATTAATTAGTAAATTATTATAAGCATAGATAAGCAAATGAATGAGTTCCCTAGAATACTGACTATAGTAAAACTTTAATTTTACATATTAAGATAGTTAGTTACTTTTGATAAATTTAGTAATTACTATTAAAACTTTATGTGGCAGATTTGTTTATGGCAAATATAGGCATACAACTGAATAATAGCTAGATGGGCTTATGAAATACCATCTTGCTGGAGGGTGGCTATTATTATTACTCAAAATATATTTATTTTTTCCATGAATATTTACTAAACACTGTTTATGCAAAAACTATTTATGAAATAACTACCAAGTGGTAGGCACTATTTTTTTGGTGCTGAGAATAATCAGTGACAAATTCTCTGACCTCATGGAGCTTTCGATATAACAGGGGAGATTTTAAAAAATACATATATGGGAGTGGATATAACGTCTATAAAAAGACTAAAACTATAAAAAACAAAGAATGGTGGAGGCTGTTATTTATTTTATTTTTTTTTTTTTTAGAGACAGATTCTCACTTTGTGGCCCTCAGTAGAGTGCCATGGCATTAGAGCTCACAGCAACCTCCAACTCATGGCCTTAGGTGATTCTCTTGCCTTAGCCTCCCAAGTAGCTGGGACTACAGGCACCCACCAAAATGCCTGGCTATTTTTTTGTCACGGTTTGGCCAGGGCTAGATTCGAACCTGCCACCCTCAGTATATGGGGCCCATGCCCTGCCCACTGAGGCCCAGATGCCACCCAGAGGCTGTTATTTTTAATTGGGTACTCAAGTATGATAGTATATGATGGATATTCTATGTTAATCAAAATTGTACGTGATTCTATTCCCTTGAACTTCTAATGCCGGTGGAAGAAAGAGCCACTATCCAAATAATGACACGTTATTAGTGCCATGAAGAAGTATATGTGTGGTATCTTGAAACGTTACAAAAGGGAAATGTGACCACTTTAGGGAGATCAGGAAAGATTTCTCTGGGAAAGTGATCACTAGCAATGATTTGTGAAGCATAAGTAGAAGTTACTTAAGCTCAGGGTATGAAGACTACTCCAGATAAGGAGAACTGCTGTGCAAAGGTCCTGTGGCAAGGGGGGAGCAGGAGAATATGCAGAAGGCAAAGAAAGTTAGAGTGGCCAAAGAGGATAGAATGAGATGAGCGGAAAGATGAGAGGAGACCTATGGGCTATGTTAAAGATTCTGTCATTGTCCTAAAAGAAATGAAAAGTTATGCATGTTAAGCAGAGGATGGTATAATTAGATGACTACTTCAGAAAGACAACCGCAGATGCCTGCGGAGACTGTGCTGAAGCGACTCAAATTAGAAATGGACTAGCCCAGTTAAGGGGCTACAGCAATAGTCCTTGCAAATAATAATGTTGACTTGGACTAAGGCTTCTACTAGTTGGAGATCTAGAAAGATCAAGCAAAGTAGACAAACTTGAGAAAATTTCAAGAGGGAGGATAAAACAGCCCTTGGTGGCAAATTGAAGATAGGACATGTAAGAGAGAAGACACCAAGAATGACTCAGATTTCTGATTTGTGAGACTAGATGGACAATAGTGCCATCCTCTAAAACAGAGAATGCAGAAAGAGGACCAGGCGTGTGGGGAACAGTTGGGAGTTTTAGTTTAGCCTGTTGTGTTTCCAAATGGAGATGTCAAGTAGAAAGTTATGTACATACCTGGAACTCAGAGGTCAAGTCTGGAGATAAAATTTTCTAAGTTTTCTATAGAGAACTGAAGTGTGGGCAATGATTTGATCACCTAGGAAGAGATGATGGAGTGAGAAGAGGAAAGGCACCCTGGCATCTGATGGTGGGAGTAAGAAGGGTAAGCCTGAAAAGGATACAGAAAAACCATGGAAGTTACCAGGAGAAATGCTGCGTTTTTAATGGTAAGGGAAGAATGTTTCCAGAAGAAGTAAATGGTCAGCACTGTCATTCTCTGCTGAAAGGGCAAGGAATATGATGCCAAAAAAAATGTCCCTTGGATTTGGTGACATAGAGGTCACTGGTGACCTAAACTGAGGCTGTTCGGTGGGATCAGCAGCCTGTGCAGAGTGTCTGAGGGGACAGTGGAGGCAGAAAGAATATGGAGACGGTAGGTAGAGACAACTCTTTGTAGGAGCTTCCCTGAGAAGGCAAAGAAAGAAATGGGCGGATCTCCCCTGTTGGATGAGCCAGCTGGGAAGAGAAGACTCAGAAGTTAGCAGAGTGGAAAGCAGAGATGAAAGTAAAGGAAGATCACAGCCAGGTGCCTGAGTCTTTAATGCAGGAAAGGCAGCTGTGGCTGAAGACAATGGCGACCTGGAGGGGAAGAGAGCAGTAGAGTGGACCCACAACGGAGGGACATTGTGGAAGTAGCATTGGGGAACAAGGAAGACAGTGACAACACCTTCTAACCCTAAAGCTGCAGGTGCGAAAGACTGAACAGCTATACCGGAGAGGGCTGGGGAGTGCATGGTCATCAGGGCAAGTCAACCTTTTGTGCCAGGAAGGAGTGGGAAGGGGCACAGGAACAGAAAGTTGAAGATCTAGGTTGGTTTGGTGGTTGTGGAATGTATAATTCTCGAGGGCTTAGTTGTTAGAGTTTGGGAGGTCAAGGGCTAGGTCAAGGCGAGAAGGTGGTCACAGACATGATGGAAAGGGTAGAATATTAGAGAAAGGATGGCTGAGAGGATAGATACTTGGGTTATTGAGTGAGTGAAACAGGGATGACCAGCATGGAGGACTTTGTATCAACACTTCATGTGAGGAGAGTGTGCATGGTCTCATGGCTGGAGATGGGGTGATCTGTTACCCCCAGAGGGGGGTATATTTAGGAATATCAAGCTGGACAGATGGAGTGGAAATAGCCTTGGGACTATTGACCACACACTGCCCATCCCACGTGATGGCAGACCCAGAGGACTGAGTTTATAACATAGCCATACTGCTCAAACCACAACATTAAAAAAAAAAAAAAAAATCCCACAGTCTCACTATCTCATAATCAGAGCTCTTTTGTTCCCTAACTTGCCTGCCTTCCAGATTTGCATTGACTTTTTATGTACCGTTCTTATAATGTACACATGGTTTGCGATTCTGCCTAACATTACATCAAGTATTTCCCACATTGTTCTATCTGAATCATAGTTAACCTTCAATATGGTGTGAACAATTACTGCTCTCACTTGGGCATATTTTTATACCATATGAATATCTAAAGCACTCCCCGCCCCAACACAGGCATACATGCGCGCACGCACACACACACACACTCACAAATAAATTCTCTATGCAGAAACACAAGTCTGCCGACATAACATATTATCCACAGCCCTCTAATGTATCTGGAGGTCTGTTGATCCCTTCCTAATCTTTTTTCTCGAACATTTGGAGCAATTATCAGCAAGCTGGCTGCAACCACACCCCTTCCTCACCCACTCAGAATAACACGCAAGTGAGTGAAAATGACGTTATTATAAGAACAACCTTGAATCCACTCCAATTTATAACAAAAGCAGCTCATTTGAAAACTTTGGTGCTTTTACTATTAATAGTGCGACTTACTTGCTGCACAGTTCAGGCCTCCGTGCGACACGCCAGCAAATCCTGCCGCCGTTGCTGAGGGCGTCTGTCCCCCGAGAAGGACGGACGTTAATGCAGTGTGGCAGCCCGAGGGGGGTTGTGGAGAGCGCCTATCTTGTCAGAGGAGGTGGCTGTTGAGCTGGTTTTTGAGGGAGGTTGCCACTCAGAGGGGGAGAGAAGGCTCTTCCAGGAGGAGGAAGGGCACCCACTGAGGCTTCAGGACTGCATGTCTGGCAGTGGCTTAAACGGGTGCACAAAAGAAACTGCCCAAGACCGTGCTGGCCAAGGAGGAGACTGGGGAGGGCCATGTAGGACCCACTGAAGGATACTGCCATTTTCTCATAGTTTGGGAGCATGGAAGATTTTTAAGCAGAGATCAATGTCATATGAAAATTCTGGTAGGAAAGTGTAGGGAAAAGGGACACAGAGCAGAGCAACTAGGGGCCACGGTGGGAGAGATGAACAAGGAGTGGGGGAAGGAGGGGACCAACTTGGTCACTGGCTGTTCTCTGTACTTAAGACTGTAAGGAAAGGGCATGAACGGATCTCTGTAAGATCCTGGCTGGTACGTTGTAGCTTGGTCAAGTGGGTGACCCCACCCTGCCTGCAGTGTGTCACACTGTGTCATCACATTGCCAAATACCATTGGATGCCTAGGAACGGGGTCACGGAGTCAATGAGAAGATTTCCTAAGGTGAAGGGCCTTACAAAGAAAAAAAACAATATTTATTTTGCAAAAAATAAAATAAACAAAAACCACAAGAAATAGAGAACCCCCTCCCCCCAAAAATACCTCCTTTGTCAATTTGCTGGTTAACAGAATCAGCAAGCTTAAGGAGTCACACAGACTTCAGTTTGAATCTCTGATCCACTCACTAACTTGGAGACTTTGGACAAGTCAGATAACTTGTCTGACCCTGAGTTTCTTCATCTAGAAAACGGGATAACTATTTCTGCCTTAGAGGCCTGTGATGAAGATTCAGTGGGATAAAACTTATAAATGCTTCTGATGCAGGGCCTTAGTAAATGATCCTCAATGCCTGTTCCTTCCTCCCCCCCAGCCCATCCAGTGTGATCCTCTGAGGGTTAACGCATGGTCCTAAGAGACAGAAAAGCTGAAAAACAAAGGGTTTGGAGAGAGAAGCTAGTGGGTGGACTTCCAGGCAGAAAGGGAAGTGGGATGAGCTACTACCCATTAAAGCTGACTAATTTTACTGGAATCTTGTGAAGGACAAAGGAGGTTAATTCAGCGAAATCTCCGGAGTGTTTCAAAGAAACATTGTGTGTGCTGGCGAGTCCCTTTCAGGGCTCAGCACACCTCCCCTGGCAGGGGTGAGAATGCAGTGGGTGTGACAAGGGGGCTTCTTCACAAAGCTCAGAATTCTAATCCCTCCCTGCTGCTTCCCGCCAGGCTGCAGAGGAGCTGGGCAGGGCAGGCTTCCCCTGCTGCTCCAGCTCTACGCTGCTGCAGCCCCGGGTTTGGGGAAGGCCTCCGTGGCCCAGCTGGCCACTGACTCATCGTCCGACAGGCTGGCAGCCTGCAGCAGCCCAGCCGGTAGCCCAAGGGTGAGCTCATCACCACAGGGATCCTGAGCAATGCCATGTCACCAAGGCCGCTCTGTCTGTGGGGCGGGGAGGCTGCTGCCCTGGGCTGGAACCTACTATCCTTAAAGATCTCTGGCTCCAAAGAGAAGGGTCCAATGGTCAACTTGTGCCGTATCCCTGGGTGGTCCCAACATCCTGCCATTTTACCTTCCAGAAAGGCAATTCATAAAATGGCTAATGACAGATGATGTCATTTTTGTGCCTCGGTGAGACGTTCACATGGCCATACTCATCAAGCAGACCTCAGTTCTCCGTCAGACGCCCTTCTCCCATTTGGGGTTTGGAAAATATGGTTACTGTCCATGCACAAAACTGAGGCCTTCCTGTCTGTGGTAGAAAAATCCACAAAGCAGGACTTGAGGAACCTAAGAAAAGTACCTCCAGCAAGGCTGCCTTCCTTGCAGAAATTCTGTCCCTTCCTGAGGCAGACAGTAACAGAGAAAACTGAAACACACACACACACACACACACACACACACACGGTGTGTACAGAACTGGAAACCATCCCCCTGAAATAACCTGAGTTTTCATTCATCTCACGGATAAGTTTGGGGTACAGACTAGTGAGGGAGATTAATGGCACAGCCTAAGAACAACTGTGTTTTAAAAGAAGGTATGTCTTGGGTGTGGGTGATTTTGAAGTAACCAACATTCATCATATGGTAATTTGCCATTCCAGGAAACAGTGTCAGAGCTAGGTGAGTAAACCCTTGCTGGTTTATATACCTAGGCTCTGGGAAACCCTTTCTACTCTCAAGCATTTCCCCATCAGCTCGTGATGTTTTGACATTTCACATCATTGATTTAAAGGTTTTATAACCAGAGTCCTATTTCAAAATATTTACATAATGTAATATTTACATCACCAGTACTGATTGAGTTTAGGAGACGGTCAAGTGCAATATTCTGTTGGATTTCTGTTCCTTTCTATCCTTTGTTTCTCGTTTCCTTCTTTTTCCTGCCTCTTCTTCCCCTCCTCTTTCCCTCTTCCTTCACTCTTTTCCCTCATTCATTTTATTCTTTATTTATTCCATAAATATCTAATGAGCCATGAAAGGGGTAGAGCACAGTGTCTGAGAAATTGAGGCCCAGGATCCAGACCCTTTGTTTTTTCTTCTCTACAACTTAGGCGTCTCTTAAGACTCAGTTTCCTTATTAACAAACAGGAGCAATAACAAGACCAACCTCCCAAGGTCATTGCACACAGAACACATTGCCCAGTCCCTGGCTTTCCCCCAAATGTCCCAGAAACATTACTATCCTTATTAAAACTGTGTGGCTGGGGAGTCAGAGTGGAAGATCTGCAGTTATCCTGCTTGGGTTCAGATCCTGACCCTACCCACCAGCATCATGACTCCGGGCAGGTAATTTCTCTGTGCCTCACTTTCCTCATCTGTAAAATGGGGCTAATGATAGTTATCTACTTCATAGGATTATTGAAAGGATTTAATGAGATCGTATCTACAAGGTTCATAAAACAGTGCCTGGCACATAATAGTAAGCACTCGATAAATAACAGCTATTACTGTTGTTGCTTTTATTACTGGTGGTGCCAGAAATGTGAAAAGGAGGAATGAGGAAGGCACTTTACTAGGGAAGCCAGGTTTGTAAATAAATACTGACAATAGCATGGAAAATAAGTAGAGAAAGGGAAGTACGTCGAAGCACAGAGGTAAGATTTAACTTTTAGAAGGAAGAATAAAGAATGCCTTACCACAGAGATACCCAAACAGGAAGTTATTAGGAGTTTCACTTGATGAACAGAGGTGCAACCTCGTGAGCAATGACTTTATTTTCCTCATCTTCCCAAATGTATTCATGACTCATCCCTAATCCACATGTCACTCATCTCAAAGCTGTCCATAATCCGATCCAACACCACTACCCGGCTCCATTTCCCCATACACAGTGATATAGCAACCTGCCCTACAAACAAGTTTCCTCGTTACTGCCACTCCGTCTGATTTTCTTCCCTGCCACCCCCTAGTTCACACATTCTAGAACGCCCTCCCTCTCATGTCTGCCCATGTGCCGATCCTATTTAATCTTAAAAACGTGGGAAAACTCCACCTGCTATTTGAAGACCAAAGGCCGCCTTGCTGTGCTGCTCTGCCCCTCTGCACTTGGCAGGACCTGATGACGGCCACTGCACTAGCCCTCCACGTGGCTTTGCAGCCAGTTTCTTCCCACAACTGACTCTCCATTTGTAGGCCTCCCCTTTCTAATTTTTCACACCTCCCAGTCTGTCCTCCTGCACAGCCCCCACTTACCCCAGCCCTTGAGCTCCGACTCCTGTCTGCTCTGCAGTCTCCCCCACTCACTGCTGCCTCCAGGGAGATTAATCAGGGCTCAGAGATGGGGGAAAAAATTACTTTTCACCGTCTACTCTTTGAGATCTTTCAAATGTTGTATCATGCATATGGATTATCCATTCATAAAAGATGAAAGAAGTTTAAAAATAAATGAAAAATTGAAATAAAGCCTATATTCTTTATCTAGTTTGTCCTGTCGGTGTGGGCGACTGTTGGGAATCTCCCCAACCCAAGGTCCGGAATCTCCTGGCTCTGTCATAGAATGTTTTCCTCCTTGCAAGGAATAGACACAAAAATTCCTTAGTCATCGCAAGCAGGTCTACATGCCTCTCCCAGACAGCGGCTGCTGATACGCTTGGAGAGATGTGGTAATGACAGCAAATCTTCTGTTTGAAGTCTCCCTTTGTTTAGAAATCCTGTTTGCTAGGCTTTTAAGTTTTTGAAAAATAGAAAGACATACGTTCATCCCTACCCAGATAAAGCAAAAGAAATTTGTGTCGCCATGAGTTTGTGATTTCGGCTCCTTACTGGGGAAGTCCTGCCAGGCCTGGAGTGTGAGACAGAGGGGGATGTGAGTGAGGCCAGGTAGTCAAACCTGCTTTGGGGAAGAAATAAAGGGAGTGTGAGATCCCCTCTGCTCTTAGGTATTGACAATTGTGAATCCGAAGAGCCCTCGTATGGCTGACTGAAGAAACCCCATAAATACCCGGCCTTTATGAACTCTGCACAATATTAAGCACAAAGTGATTAAACAGTAGCGTGTCTCACTCACCGCTGCTGAGTGCCCAGCTCCGCCATGGCACACCGCAGGCCGTGCCCCTTCCTCTGCTAACCAGGGCCTGGCTCTTCCCAGAACCAATTTTCCTGCCCCTAGTCATGGCAGAGCCCCAAGGCCCACCTCTGCCCCCGAGTTAGGTTCAGAAAATCCAGGTATACCACTGTCAAACTTCAAGGTGAGAGGGTGAAAGATGTCGAAGGACAGGGGACCAGGGACAACAGAAGCAGGTCAGTGGAGAAATACAGGACTGGGCAAAAAATCTTAGGCCCATAGAAGGAATCTAGGCTGCGATGAGCAAGAAAATGAGCTTCTGCAAACCACCCTCCCTCTGCCCGCCAGTCTTTGGCAGTTGCCAGTTTATCTCCCATCTTCTCCCCAAGTCGCCATCTGACATTTGTCAATTCCATTCCAGGGCACAAAATTTAGCCAGTTAGTTACAAGCAATTATCCCAGCATGGAGGGAAGCTTTGACCCAATTAGTGAATCTTTTAAAAAGGGCTCTTTGGCTTCTAAGTGAGGTTTTCTTTTCCCATTGTCGAGTGCTTAAAATAAATGTTTTTCATAAGTAGCCTCTCCCATGGAAATGCCCACTGACTTGAAGCAGGTGGAGGGAGCGAAGCCTTCTGTCTTGAGGCCTGGGGACACACATTGCTCATGGGGGGAGGGGGGGGGCTGAGGGTTCAAAAGGCAGGAGCAGGTTCTACTCACATCTTCATTCCTAAGGCAGGAAAAATGTCAAATTAGTGTTTGTTTTCTTTCTTAATCAAGGGCTTTGCATTTTCAAGCAAAGTGCCTTCTACCCAGAGGAATGTTATAATCCAATTCAAGGGGATTTCAGCTCGTAAAAGAGGATTAGGAGCCATTGGGTAGATGACAAGTGGCAGCATATTTCCTATCAAGAGCCTCTTCAGATTTTTTCCCCCCCGGACTGAGAGTTCTACTCTCCTTACTGTAAGAAGCTCAGAAGAGACACATGAGAGATGCAGGCAGCCTTTTCTCCCAAGTGCTTCTGCCACCTCATCTTGCTACTTGCCGTATATCATAAAAAAGTGAGTGTCTCCTTTTCACATATTGAGACAAAACAAAAATGCCTGGAAAATAAAGACCCAAATTATAACCCACCCCCAGTCTCCTGGGCAGAGGGAGTAAGATGAAAAATATCTGAATCTGGTCTCTCCTGGTGGCTATGTCTCCACTGGGCCACCTCATCCTGGAAAGGGTCAGACAGAGAACAATTCTTTCTCCCCAGAGTTCAGCTGTGTCCCAGGCTGCCTTCTCATGCAGGAGCTGTTAAGCAAGATGCAGGCAGAGATACCACCAGCAGAACTCAGGCCAACGGAGCCCAGTTCCCTGGCAGCCACCCACCCAGGCCTGGCTCTCCTGCAGGGCTGGGGCTCCCGAGGCACTCTTCTCTGCGATGTGTAAGCCAGGAGGAAGGGTGAGTAGACAGCCTTTTCCAGCCTCTCCTCTGACTCACAGGACAAAAGACTGGCTAATTGTTTTTCTTTTGGATGAGCATGTCGGCATTTCAAACGGCTGCTTAGTGAATGAGAGAGTGCAGGCTTGAAGTCAGCCCCCTCTGGGCCCACGGCATGCTCTGCCACCTTCCAGCAGGGTACATATCTCCAAGCTCAGATCTTTCACTTAGAAAAGGGAAGAGGAATAATACTAACTTAGGGTCGTTCTCAGGACCAGAGCAAATAGGCTCAATAAATACCTGCTACACTTGAATCAGCTATGTTTAATGGGTGAAGTTGATAATAACAGACCCAGTTTGCACAATTCAGGGCCGCTTTTCATTTACTTGATTTGTATGATTTCTAATTCTATTGTTAGAAGGAGTTAAAAGGAGATGGAGACTTCCTCCTGGATCTCTTTAATTTCTAAATAAGGCTCCTGTTGACTTCAGGAGGAGAAAGGCTATTGTTCAGATAATATCCTCTTGGCACCCTGAGAAAGGCACTTCTTTTGTATGATCCATCTGTCCTCCCAACCAGGGGAGTTTTCAGGCTTCCGAGAGCCAGGGTGACCATTCCAAACTGCACTGCTTTAGGGTTTAGGGGACGTGTTTGCAGTTTGGTCCTCAATTTCATCAGCCCTTCTCTGCCATTCTCCCACCCCCACACCAGGAGGGCGCTGAGCTTCAGATGCTCCTCTGAGTTTGTGATGCTCAGGATGAAATTCTACTCCCTCTGAGTGCCCACCACAGGCATGGCTACAGCCAGGACCCCAGAGTCTCCCTCTTCTTGTGCAAAAATTCTGAAACAAGATACTCCCTCTGCCTGCCACTGAGGTGGGAAATGCCCAGCAGTATCAGCAGAATGAGGACATTTTTACTCACATGTTTTTCTCCTTGTGTATTTCCACCAACACATTTTGAAGAGACCATTTTTAAAAAATGCTTTTCTGCTGCAATTCCTTTGCCTGATTTTTCCTTCTCCGCTCGCCTCTGGCTTTTTTATTTATTGGTTTGCTTTGCTTTGCTTGTTACTAAATTGCAATAATCGCCCCAGTTACCAGTGAGGGTGTCAATGGGACATACTTCTATGATGCCAGGGCAAATAAAGAGTTAAAATAAAGAAGCAACCATTCTTCACTCATTCATTCCAGCACACTTATTAAGCAACACCTGTTTTGGGTTTTTCTGCTCAGGACACAAAGTTGAAAATGGCATCCATTCACCAGCTCTCAAGAGCTCCAGGGTTAGGACAGGGACACTGATCTCAGGATTCACAGGAGGGATGGGATTCAGAGGATCTGGGACCCCCTGGAATGATAGATAAATGTTGCATGTATGTGTACACTGTGAATTTTTCAGGGAGAAAAATCCACAGCTCCTATCAGATTCTCAAAGGCATCCAGAATTTAAGAAAAATGGTGTTGAGAAGCACCAGTGGTTAAGAATCGTTAGTTTAGAAGGAGATACTGACGCGTGAATGAATCATTAGGAGGCAGCTTCTTGCAGTCACCCCTGATTTTCCCTCTTTCTCTCCCCACATCCAATCTGTCAGGAAATCCCACTGGCTCTATCTTGAAAATATATCTCCAATTTATTGCCCACTCACCCCTGCCACCTGGGGCCACTCCAGCATTTCTGCTTGAAGTGCCACTTCTACCCTTCTCCCTACAGTCTATTTTCAACACTACAGAAGCCAGTCTGATCCTTTTCAGGGAAGAAACAGATTATCTCACTTCCTCTGCTCAAAATGCATCAAATGCATACGCAGAATAAACTCCCAACAACTTTATGTTGCAGAAGGACCAATACGCCATGTCCCTGCTCTGCTCCTTCCCTCTTCTGTACAAGGAACAGAAAGGGCACATTGGCTTCCTGCTGTTCCTCATGCAGCCTTCATAAGTGCCTTAGGGCACTTGCAAGTCATTGCCTATCACAGCCATCCTCTTCCCCAGATGTCAGCTTATTCCTCCACCTCATTCAAATCTCTGTTTCAATGTCATGTGATGACCAATCTTTTTCGTGTCTACCTTAGTAAAACAGGACCCACTTCCTCCTAAATTTTGTTTTGTTTTTCATCAGACATTAGGTTACGTATTGTTTACTTGCATACTGTCTACAGACACAAACACAGACAAGAATGTCAGCTCCTTGAGAACAGGGACGTGTTTACCTTATCCATTCTCCCTGCAGCCTCTAGGACAAGGTCTGGTATACAGCAGCTACCCAGTGTTTGTTGAATGAATAAATGAACAAAGCATGCCTAAGTGCAAATGCACTGACGTAGGTAATAACAGTGTTGTGTACAAAAGGCTACAGAAGCATGTGGAAGAAGAAGAAGCCCCCAACTCTGCCTTGGGAAAGTGAAGAAGAGGGACTTTCCAGGTAGGAAAAGCTTCCAGAGGAGACTGTTAAAGGAGCACATGCTAAAGGATGAAGGCCATGGAGTTAGGGCAGGGGAAATAGCATGGCCTAAAAAACTAGGGGGCCTGGGAAAGTGTGGCCTGTTGGGAACTGCAAGTAGCTCAGTGATTCCCAAGTGTTTACACCAGACAGAAGTCAGAGAGTAACAAGAAATGAGACAGAGCAGTGGGCAGGGACCAGATACCAACAGTGCAATAGTCTTGCTGAAGATGTATCCTTGAGTGATTTGGAGCCAAAGAAAAATCTTCATCAGTATAGAAGGGTGTCTGAAAAGCTGCTCTGTGGTCTTGGGCAAGAGAGATTAGATCTGGGCAAGCCCTGAGGCAGGGAGCCACTCAGAAGCCTGGTGACAAAGTTGCAAAGGGAGATGAGGAGGCCAGAACTGGGAAGGGACCATACAGATGGAGAGAAAGGAATCAGAGCTGGGGAAACAAGATCCTGGGACTGATGGCATGTGAAAGGTAAGATGAAAAAAAAGAGTCTGGGTAACTCTATGGAAGGCTTGGCTAACAAACGCAAGGCCCTAAAGACCCTGCCCCTCTTCCCATGCCTGCAGCAAGGATCACTAAGCAGGCATGCTTTCCCTCTGACGCATGACTGGGCCTCAGAACCCTCCTCGGCACAGCAGCCAGGGCAGCCATCACAAATTAATCAGAGTTGGTAGTCAAATGCAAACCTGTTTGATATAAGGTTTCTAGTTGGAGTGGCTGTACCATGCCATTGGGAGTTAAAATAGGAAAATACAGAAAAAGGAGAAGGCTTTGGTTGGGAAGAGTTAAATTTGGCTATGTAGGATAAAATAGATGTGGAAGTCTAGGAGATGTTCAGCTTGGTAGGATGGGGAGGAGACCGATAAATAGCTCCCGTAACTCAGCTGCCCCGATACCTGTGCCCATCTCTGTCGTCTGCCCATCCAAAAGCACAGACATCTTGGTCTCCAAAGTCCACCGAACCTCTAGCCTCAGGCCCCACCGTGTTTGGGGTCTGTTTCCCTCCCCCAACGTCATCAGATGGCCTTACTGCCTCACGACCTGTATTCCAGCTGCTTCCTTTAATCCCTCACCGTGGCCTTTTCTCCCAGTCTCCCTATCTGCATCCTGCTGCCTTTCCCATGGGACATTCTTCCCCCTCCTCCACCCTTGTAGCTTCCTCTGCTTAACGCCCCTTTCACCCTTCCTCTGGGACGCTTTCCCTGATGCTCTCCTGCGCCTCTCACCTCTCGTGACTCCCTCATCATAGCACAGCTCCGCCCTGTGCCATTCCAACTGCCTGCTCACTTGTCTATCTATTCCAATAGCCCGTAAGCCCCATGAAGGTGGAGTGATGCGTCTGGACACAGAGGAGAGTCTCCCCACCGTGTCACTCCCCTCTACATTCCCAGGTTAGCGCTGAGCCCACCCTTCAGGCTCGAGGGTTGAGGGCCCCCCACACGCCACCCCAGCACGTCTCCATCAGCCTGCCTCTCCGTAGGGCAACCTTGGTCCCCTCGTATGCCAGCCTGAATGGAGTAAAACTAGATAAAGATATGCAGTGGGGAATTTGTGTGTGTGGCAAGGGTAGGGGGTGGTGTCCTTAAACAGCTTCTGATTCACCAAACCAAAAGAGTTGCTGCCTCTCACTTCCAAAGGGAATGAGACTGTGCCAGCAGCTGTTCGGGCCCTCAGATTTTATTTCTATAAATTGGGTTGGTCCCTCACTCACAGTGGGAGAGCAGAATTCATAGAGTCTAAGTATGAAGCAGAATTTGTGTTCTAAGTGATTCCCTCGAGGAGGTATGTTTTTTAAGGCGGACTTTCCAGAGCTGAGATGACAGCATCTTCCCTTTTATTCTCCTCGGGTAAGTCCCTGAAGGTGCCTGTTGGGAGAAGAGACAGCCAAGGAGCACAGTTTCCAGAAACTGCAGAGAAGGTCCCCTTCTAATCTCTGCAGGAGGCGTTTCTCTAAGAAGAGCTGGTTGGGAAAGAAGACACTGGGCATCTAGGGATGGCGGCACCCACTGCATTGGGGCACCCATTACATTTTTGTAGAGAATAGCAGCCTAGAGGATGTTGCTTTGGGCTAGGGAGGATGTTGAGGAGACGTTGGGGGGAGTAGGGAAGATGCAGAGAGGATGCCAAAAACAAAGAGAAACTCGGTGGGGGGTGATGAGTTACTGAAATCAACAAGATTCCTGAGCCTCCATCTGATAATTGCCTTTTGTGTACATATCTTGGGTTACACATTCATTTGGCAGACGTTACCTAACTACAAGGAGCAGCACGCCGTGCTGGGGGCTAAGCAAGAGGCAGCAGCTTCTGTGGCTGCAGATGCTGCGGTTGGAGATGCGTATTGTACAGACTGAGCACGGTACTTACTGTTTAGGGCCCTGGCTGAAGAACACAGTTGCTGCAATCTGACAGATAAGGGTTCAAATTACAGGTCTGCCACTTACTTGCTAAGTGTGCAGTCTTGAGCCGGTTAATAATCTCAGGTTCTAATCTATAAAGTAGAGATAATCCATATCTCACACTGATGATGGGAAGAATAAACAAGATGGTAGCACCTAGCAGGCCTTTGACAGATGCTTGCTTTTATTATTATTAATAATGGATGCATTTGTTCAGTAAATATTGAGAACTCTACTTATTATTACTGCTCCAGGTCACTTTCGTTCTTGCTCTTTGAACACACACTGTCGTCGTTCTTTGTCTCCATGTTTTCAACACCTTTGTGAAGACAGGGAAGGTCAGAAGAACATTCACTAATTTAGAACAACAGCCTTTACTCACTTGTCTCAACAGCCATTCTACCTGCCAAATAGCTTTACTTTTCTCCCCAAAAGGATAAAATCTATCTCTCATTAAATCAGTGGGCAGGATGCCTTCTTTCTCGAACGACAGCTGATGTTGCTGGCAGCACTTCTGCGTGAGCGGCTGGCAGTTGACCGCCGAAGGCACCCACAGAGGTGGTTAGTGTAGCCCTGACATGCACAACCAGGTGGACTTGGCACTATTACCTGCTTAGAATTCTCTGCCGCCACCAACCCTGCCAAAATCACATATCCAGATAAGGCTCGAGTTTGTCCCA
The DNA here is from genome assembly GCF_000181295.1 of Otolemur garnettii. Lineage (NCBI taxonomy): Eukaryota > Metazoa > Chordata > Mammalia > Primates > Galagidae > Otolemur > Otolemur garnettii. The sequence continues at coordinate 42,288,501 of NW_003852396.1, forward strand.
TTGTCACCACGGACCAGGGAGTCATGACACTGATCCTGCTTCATTGAGAAAGAATGCTCAGGGGACAACTATTACCCACACATACACATGTGTACACCCAGGCACGTGTACACACACACAGAGCCAGCATGGTTATTTCTAAGTGAAGACATTCTGCAATGAGCATAGAGTGGATCCTGCCTAAAAAATAAATAAACAATAAAAGGCATTCGAGGCACAACTGAAACATTTGAATATAGGTGGAGTGTTAGATAACATGGACTTAAGGTTAATTTTCTTAGGTGTGAGAGGAGTTTTGTGTATATGGGAGATTGATGTAGTTGGGAGGTGTATACTGAAGTACTTAGGGGTAAGACATCATAGTATCTAGAAATTAGTCCCAGATAAGAAAGCAAGGTAGATAGACCAACAGATAAAGTGAATATGGCAAAATGTTTACAATTGCTAAATACAAGTAAGAGTTTATTGGCCCATTCTTTTGATTCTACTTTATGTTTGAAATTTTTAATAATAAGAAATAGAAGACCAGGTGCAGGGGCTCACACTTGTGATCCTAGCACTGTGGGAGGCTGAGGCAGGAGGATTGCTTGAGGCTTGGAATTTGAGACCAAGTTCAAGCAAGAGTGAGACTCAGTCTCTACCAAAAAAAAATTAGAAAAATTAGCCAGGCATGGTGGCACCTACCTGCAGTCTCAGCAACTTAGGGGGGACTGTCACAGAAGGATTGCTTGAGCCCAGGAGCTGGAGGTTGCAGTGAGCTATGATGATGTGATGATGCCATTGCACTTTAACCCAGAGTGAGATCCTGTCAATAAAGAAAGAGAGAAAGGGAGGGAGAGAGAGAGGTAGAGAAAGAGGGAAGGAAGGAAGGAAGGGAGGAAGGGAGGGAGAAAGAAAAGTAATAAAAAATTTGCGGCTCAGCGCCTATAGCTCAACAGGCTAAGGCGCCAGCCACGTACACCTAAGGTGGCGGGTTCGAATCCCCGGCCCGGACCCGCCAAACAACAATGACGGCTGCAACTAAAAAATAGCCAGGCGTTGTGGCGGGCGCCTGTGGTCCCAGCTACTTGGGAGGCGGAGGCAGGAGACTCGCTTGAGCCCAGGAGTTGGAGGTTGCTGTGAGCTGCAATGCCACGGGACTCTACCCAGGGGGAGAGCTTGAGGCTCTGTCTCAAAAAAAAAAAAAAAAAAAATTTGCCACAAAAATATTTAAAAAGCTGAAATTTTCATAGCAATGCACTTGAGACTACAGAGGTTGTTAGTATGAATAAGAATAAAAACAGTGAAGAGGAATACCTGGGGCGGGGGTGGGGTGGGGAGGATCTCTGCAGGCATCAGAACAAGTGGCAGAGTCACACATAACAATATGATGTCCTGTTCAGCTCCTCCTTTTACTTGGTCTCACTCAGGCTTTACAGATGGCCCAGTGAATGGGGTTTTAATATGCTGAGGTGGGGGGGTTGTACTTAAGGAACTGTAGCTCAAGGAGACTGAAGTCAGTTACCTGAAATCATGTGACATATAAGGGACCCAGCCAGGGCCAAGCCCAAGTCTTCTAGTCAGAAGCCCTCCTCTTTTCTCTGGATTGTATCTTCACATGGGCTCTCCCAGAAGCAGGCCCTGAGACAGGGATTCAAGCACAGTCAGTGCGTTTGGAAGGTTCAGGGACCAGCACTGGAGGAGCAAGACAGTGACGGAGCAAAGAGAGGGAACCTGGCAGGGGTATGCGGAGGGGCCAGCTACCATAGTAGGAAACAGGAACTAGTGCCTTGGGAAAAATCGGGGAAAACAATGCAAAACACGGGCCTCATAATTATCTTACCCAAAGGGCGAAGGGACTGGAATATTTATGCCCCAGTTAGCAAGAATCATTGGTTGAAGGCTGCTCCCGGGACTGTTAATTCCCCTGGCACTTCTAGCTTGCTGCAGTTCTGAAAAATCGTCCTCAGACCCAGAGACACTGTGTGGCCAGGCACCCAGGCTCAGTACGGCTTGAGGGGTGCGACTAGCAGACTGTGGCTCCACGCTTCAGGGGATCCCAGTCTCAGGGATCCCAGTCTCAGCCTTTGTCTTCATCTTCTGACCAGCTAAGTTCAAAAAAGTAGAGATCGTCTCAGTCTCTGACACTCTCCTGGGAGAACTTGGGGTGAAGTAAGATGTAAGGACACTTTTTTGAGGCCTTCCCCCATCTACTCAGGTGGAAACACCTCCTTGATCACACCCTAAGAACAGCAGCAGCAGATCCGGATCTGAGGGGTATAAGCAAGCAGACACGTCCGTGCACACAGCATTGCGGCTTTTCAAGTTACTTTAAGCCACATAAGGCTAAGAACACACCAGCGGGAGGAAGATCAACAGCTGTTTACTGGAGTGCCGAAGCAAATGAATGGGGCTCATCATACACTCAGACACCACATCAAACCCCCCATTAGGCTCATTTAGGGTCTGAAGGCAATTGGGAGATGGCTAACGGGCCAGAATGAGCTTAGGGCCCAAGAGCATGATCCAACATCCCTTTCACACCTCATTATTCATGCTGCCTGCCGTGCTCTGAGACAGCGGACCCATCCAACAGAAAAGAGCTTACAAATGAGAAAATACTGGGCAATAATCATTATTGAAAATCTGTTCTTAAAAACTGTATAGCCATCATAGCTCCAGGAACAGAACTAAAAACATTTCTCTCCCAATTCTGCAAGCACCAATAAATCAGGCCGCAGTCATTTTAGAGTATTTCTTTCCAGAGAACTAAACAGTAAAGACAACGCATGATAGATAGAATGGGGCAGAGTGAGGCAGTTCACCCAAAGGGGATGGGGTATTTGAATGGTTTGGAAAGAGATCAGTCAGCCTTGGAAGGAAAGTGGCAAAAGCAAGTCTTAGCTGCCCTGCCCAGCACCGTCCCAGGGAGACACAGAGCTGCAGTCAATGGGTTTTGAGTGTCTCCAGTTCTGCTGGCAACACAACCCCTATGATAAAATTAGCTGTCTTAGCTGGGTGCTATTAGATGCACAATTTCTCCACTTGCTTTGTTCTGGTTCCAAGTTTACACAGCACCCAGGTAGTTTTAGAGATGGGGTCTTGCTCTTGCTCAGGCTGGTCTCAAACTCCTGAGCCCCAGCTATCCACCTGCTGGCCAGAGTGCTAGGATTACAGGTGTGAGCCACTGCACCAGGCCTTCCTCTAGCATATTTTTAAGATTCATCTATATTGGAGCATGTCTCAGAATTCCATTCCTTTTTCAGGTTAAATAGTATTCCATTGTATGTACCTGCAACATTTTGTTGATCTGTTCACCCACTCGTGGGCATCTGAGTTGTTTCTGTCATTAGAGTTTGATGCTTCTCACCATTTTATCCTATACCTTGGTGTCAGCTTTTGCTCTGGCTATTCCTTATTTCTAGGGAGATAAAGCATCATAGTTCCGGGACAGATATCTTTGTTCCACATAATATTTGTATTTTCCTTAGTGAGTCAATACATTGACATTCCTGTGTCTGTGTCAGGCCTTCATTAGTTTTCTTCAGAGGAAAGACAGCCTCTCTGAGATTGACACCCCCAGCCATCGACAACCCTGAGTTTCCAGATCTGGAAATTAGAGATCCATGTCCAGTAAGTCTGTACTCAGGCAGAAAAGAGACACACTCTCCAGCAAGTGCAACATGATTTTTGTATACTTAGCTGGTATTTATTCAACACATACCACACATGCTAGGTATTTTAAATATATTACTTCATTTAATCCTGAGTATAAGCCTGCAATAATTAATATTATGATCCCCATTTAGCATATAAGAGAGGATTAACTAATTTCCCCCAAATCACAGAGCTGATAAGTGTAAGTTAGCTACACGCTATTCTGTCATGTGAATGGACCATCGTTCCCTTAACTGTTGACTGTTTTCAGTGAGTAAAATTTTTTACTGCTTTAAGAAACTCTGCAAGGTTATCTTTCTTTGGTGTTAGTTCCTTAGATTATATTTCCAGAAGTACTATATTACTGAATCGAATAGTACACAGTAGCACCTCCACAGCTGACCACCTTCCTGTGTTGACCACCTCCTTGAGTTGACCTAGTTTTCGTAGACCAAACATGCACCACATATACACATCAGTACAGTAGACCTAGTTTCTTACGTTGACCACCCCTCTATGTTGACGAGTTTGTTACTGTCCCTTGGTTGATTGATGAACCTTACAGAGGTTCATCTCTAGTTTTGTGGCTCTTGTTTACTAAAATAGTTTCCAAATGGCCAAGAAAGATCTCCATTCCATGTTTTCATGTCAAAGATGCAGTGCTGGGGAAATTGCAAACTAGGGAAGCAAATGTTGAACTCTTCCCATCCATGCTGTGTTTTGCTTATTTGTATGGCTGGTTGGTTCATTTTTGTTTTGTCCAATAACCACAGGCTAACCATAGAATAGCCCATTAGTTACATGGCACCAAGACCTATATTCCTCTGATAATGTCTTTTACCCCCAAGACAGTCTTCCCTCTTCCAAAACATTCACTCACCCTCAAGTCCAAAAAACCTCCTTTTTGGTCAGGGTTCATAATTTCATAAAGAGATGAGGAAGTGATTACATCAAACTATTAAGGAGTGATTTATCACATAATTCATACTTAAGATCCAATGCCTAGGGAACTTGTACCGAGGATTAATGGAACAAGTGCTCCGAGTGACGTGTGTGAAGTTTTCCTGAAGATGTCATTGACAACAGTAGTGATCAGGCAACCGAATGGGCCAACAACACTGGATTGTTAAATAAATCGTGATAAGCAACACAATGGAATGCCATAGAACTATTCTGAATGATGAGATAAATGTGTGCATGTTGACTTGAAATGGTAATATTACATGAAGGGAGTGCAAATGACAGAACATTTATTTTTTTATTTCAAATTAAAATGAGAGTACAAATTTTTAGATTACATGGTTTTCACTTCCAAGGTAAAGTTTAAGTTGTAGAAGAGCCCTCCACCCAGGGGGTGTGCTGAACACCCTTGAATTGTGCACATTACGTGAGATCTCACCAAATGCCCTGCCCTCCCCCCACTTCACCTCTCCCTCTTGCTAGACTATATTTGTGTTTCATTGTTCATATGAGCATGTAATTGTTTATATATTCCTTTCATATTAGTATTGAGTACATTGGATTTTTCCCTCCATTCTTGAGATACTTTACTAAGAAGAATGTGTTTCTTTTTTTGGCAGTTTTTGGCCAGGGCCATGTTTGAACCTGCCACCCCCAGTATATGGGGCCAGCGCCCTACTCCTTGAGCCACAGGTGCTACCCATTAGAAGAATGTGTTTCATCTTCATCCAGGTAACATAAAAAATGTAAAGTCTCCATCTTTTTATGGCTGAATAGTATTCCATGGTATACATATGCCACAATTTGTTAATCCACTCATGTGTTGATGGGCACTTGGGTTGCTTCCACGACTTGGCAATTGTGAATTGAGCTGCATTAAACATTCTGGTGTGAATGTCTTTAGGGTAAATGATTTTTGTTCTTCTGGGTAGACACCCAGGAATGGAATGCAAGATCAAATGGAAGGCCAACTTTTTGTTTTTTGAGAATTCTCCACGTTTCTTTCCATCAAGGTTGTATTAGTTTGCAATCCCACCAGCAGTGTAGAAATGTTCCCTTCTCTCCACATCCATGCCAGTATCTGCCGACTTGGGACCTTGTGATGTGGGCTAATCTTACTGGAGTTAGGTGAAATCTCAGAGTAGTTTTGACTTTTGACTTGCATTTCTCTGATGATTAAAGACAATGAGCATTTTTTCATGTGTTTCCTGGCCATTTGCAAATGACAGAACATTTAACATAATCACAATGGGGGGAAAGAAAATATCTACATACGTAATACATATATGTGTGGATATCTATACACACACACGCAAGTGTGTGTGCATGCCTGTGTATGTGTGTGTATATAAAATATCAACAACTGAAAAAAAAAAAAACCTGGAAGGATAGATACCAAAATGTTTTCTTTAGGAAGGTGGGAGTAAGGATGATTTATTTTTTTCTTAAACCTATTTTCTAGTTAACATGTGTTACTTATATCATCTTTAAAAATTTTTTTTTGTTGTGTGCTTAGCGTTGGCACGGCCTTGGCGAGAATGAGCGTATAAAGGCATATTTCAAACAATGTGGTAGGTGGGTGGGAGAGAGTGTGGAGGCTGGGAGCTTGTCAGGGACCCTCCAATCCCTAAGCACTGGGATTGGCTCCCGCACCTGCTCCCAGCCTGGCCTCTCCTCAGTGTGCACTGAAGGAAAAACCGGCTCACACTAATTTGCCCCTCTCCAAATGGCTATAAAAAGCCAGTTGATTTAGGATTCCATGAATCCCTACCTACTCTAACATATGCTGAACATCTCTTTTGTGTGCTTTTGTTAAAAATGCTTTCTAAATGAGCTGGTGCCCATATGCCTCAGGAACCTAAAATGTGGCTAGGTAGGCTGGCACAAGTCGTGTTTCTATAATTCACTTCCGTGGGTTTCTAATGAGCTCAGTTAACTACAGCAGGAGTTTCCCGTTCCAAACCATGATGCAAACCCCAGAGTGAGAAACCTTATCTTCCCTAGACACCCCCAGAGAAGGAAAGGAGGAAAGATGAAGGACTTGGCGGTTTACTGAGCACTGCTTTTGAACATGGCTTTGGTTTTTCGTGTTGGGGTGTGTGTGTTTACCATAATCTACAACATGACAGGCATGTGCTGGTACTAAGAACCATGGGCCCTAAGGTAGACAGAGGTGTCTTTGAATTCCAATCCCGAACCTCACTGAGTGGGTGATCTTGGACAATTTACTGAATGTATTCTGTTTCCTCATTTATAAAGTAGGAATAACAGTAATATAACCTATTTCCTAGGGTCCTTGTGAGGACTGAATAAGACATGAAAAGCACTTAGCACCCAGCATAGTCCCTGGTACGTACTAAGAACTTGGTGAATATTATCACAGTGCTTGTTCTAGTTACTGAAGTGTCAACAGGCGAGTATGAGCACCATGGCAGAGGAAGGCCCGGGTCCCGTAGGAAGACACATGGGAAACACTTCCCACAGATGGGAGAGAGTCAGGTGATGCTTCTAGGAAAAAATGACATCCAAATCGGGATCTGTAGAATTGGTAGGAGAAGTCAAGTGAAAAGGGGCATGCGTGGGAGAGAAAGAGGAAAGGTCCCTGGAGTGTAACTGGTAGACCAAGGGAACAGTAAATGAACTCACATTTATTTACATCCTGGCAACAACTTCACGAAGTAGGCATTATTATTATCCCCATTGTACCAAGGAGAAAACAGGCCCAGAGAGGTTAAGTCATTTGCCCAACATCATACAGCTAGTAAGTGATGGTGCCATACTGCCTCAGTGTGGAGAGACCCCACAGCATCCCTTCACCCTACGTGTGTCGCTGTGGCATCCATGGGGGTAGGTCTCATTCAGCAATCTTCTTCAGTTATCAAGTATGGTCTGGGTGGGTAAGCCTCAGAAGACACAAAGGTAATTGAAATAAGGCCACTGTCCTCAGGGAGCCTACAAACTGACAAAGAAAAACAATCAAATAAGCCATAATGCAGGACAGAAACTGACAAGTCATACGTAGGAATTAGGGAAGTCTGCATGGACATCCAGGCTTCAAGTTTAAACTCACTTCAGGGAGAAGGAAGATACTTATAGTTGGAGAATGAGTCAGAAGGGGAAGTCTGAGCGGAATGAACAGTCAGGAAAAGGCATGCTATGTGCATGGGGTGATCTAAACATGACGACTTCATGTTATGACTGGAGATCAGGAAGAGATGAAAAAAGAGAGAGGCTGTAAATACACTCTGGGGCCAAGTCATGGAGGATCGTGGCTGGATGCCAAGCTAAGATGGAGTGTTCCTTCTCAAGCTGACGCAGAATCAACTAAAGATCATTGAGGAAACAAGACTCAGGGACTAGGTCCTGGAAGTGGGAGAGGAAGAGCTAAGTCCAAGCCTTCTCTGCCTTCATCGCATGGCACCTGAACTCATTTGTGTTCCCGGGGTAGGTGCTCAACAGGCCTTTGGAGGTTCTGCGCTGGAGATCAGGCAGGAGGGCTCAGGCCTGGAGTGTGCAGGTGACTTGTGAATGTCCTCCTGCCTCCCACCTAATTCTCTGTGCCTGGGGCCTGTCGTTCAGCTCCTTTCCACTCAGCACTATGCTTAGTTTTTGTGAAGCAAGGAGAAGGTGGAGAGTGATTCACAATTACTATTTTCTGCCCCAGAAGCATTACAATTTTGTATTCCCAGACAGATGGCAACTTGCCAAGAAGTATTTTTAACGGTCTGATTAATTGGTTTTTTGGTTGATGGAAAAACTAGCAAACAATTTAGTAAATACTTGTGAAGTTTTGAGGTTCCACATTATTAACTCACTAATACCCTGCCTTAAAAACAAGTTTCTCAGCTTGGCGCCCGTAGCTCAGTGGCCAGGGTGCCAGCCACATACATTGGGGCTGGTGGGCTCGAACTTGGCCCAGGCCTGTTAAACAACAATGACAACAACAACAAAATAGCCGGGTGTTGTGATGGGTGCCTGTAGTCCCAGCTACTTGGGAGGCTGAGGCAAAAGAATCGCTTAAACCCAAGAGTTGGAGGTTGCTGTGAGCTGTGATGCCACGGTACTCTACCCAGGGCAACATAGTGAGACTCTGTCTCAAAAAAACCCCCAACTTTCTCTTACCATTATTATAATGGCATAAGAACAGCAGCACAGTATGCTGACTTTTCCCAGGCCAACATCAGTGATACGGTGCCATAGTAAGTGATGGTGCCATATTGCCTTAGTGTGGAGAGACCCTACAGCATAAATAAACAGGGATAAATAGGGAGGCTTTAATGATTTGTCAAATACCTTAAAGAGCATCAATGCACAACTCTGTGATCAAGGTTCTAGTCCATCCCAGCTTGTCCTATACCCAGACTAATGGCTCTAACCCACACACTAATACCAGGGAGCAAAGGGGCCCCTTACTCATCTCTCAAACTACTGTCTAGATTCCCACTGGGAAAAGAACATCTCATTAACAGTGAGCCTCTCTTTCCCCAAAACCCTATGAAAACATCCTTGAAATAGAAACGCACCCTCTAAACTTCAGCTAACGTCTTAGATCACACAATGGTTCTCCCATTCTAATTTTATTTAACAGGCACTCAGACAGGCTTTAAGACTTTCACTTCTTGATTAAGTTTAACAATAGCCACCAATTTAATGCTAGAAATAATAGTGTTTGGAGCCAGAGAGAAGCATCACCCACCACCTTTCAGAGTGCCTGTGACATATATCTTGGCAAGAGATGCAGAGCAGTGCTTCTGAAACTTTAATGTGCCTGAGAGTCTTGTTCGGAAGCAGATTCTGCTCCAGCAGGTCTAGGGTAGCACCTGAGATTCTGCCTTTCTAACTAGCTCCTAGGCACGGCCAATGCCACTGGGCTACAGATCATGCTCTAAGTTGCAAGAATGTAGGAGACACAGAGCAAATCATGAATTAATTCTGCATTCTCCTTAGACCCTTCTGGAGAGCCACAGAGGCAGCTCGGTGTAGGGGAAAAGAATGAGAGCTTTACACTATGAACAGACTCAGATCCGAATCTGAATTTCTCCATTTGCTAGGTTCTCTGAACTTCAACTTCATTTTTCAGAATTAAATTTGACAACGCACACAAGTGGTACAGAGACTGGGACATATGGGTTGCCCGGTGAACATAACTGGCAATATTGCTTTTGAAAATAATAACTACAGGAAGATGTTTTAAAATCTTTGTTTTTTTTCCAGTTTTTGGCCGGGGCTGGGTTTGAAAGTGCCACCTCTGGCATATGGGACCAGCGCCCTACTCTTTTGAGCCATAAGCGCTGCCCAGTGTTTTAATATTGGGTCTTAGTCTGCCTACTCTGTCTGCTATCATTGATTAAGCACCTGCTGCGGGCATCCTGGAACCTGGAACTCCCACCCTCTGTCTTCACTGTCCCTGAAAACGCCTTGCCTTGTGCCTCACTGCTCATTAGCACACTTTACTCCACTCTCTCTGGAACAGCAATGTCTGCTGTCAAAATCCAGAGTCCTGGGTAGCCACGGTGGTTCACGCCTATAATCCTAGCACTCTAGGAGGTTGAGGCAGGAGGATCTCTTGAGCTCAGGAGTTCAAGACTAGCCTGAGCAAGAACAAGACCCCACCTCTACTAAAAATAGAAAAACAAATTAGCTGGGCATCGGGGCAGGCACCTGTAGTCCCAGCTGCCCAGGAGGCTGAAGCAGGAGGATCACTCAAACCCAGGATTGTGAGGTCGCGTGGGCACAGCTGACTACCCAGCCCTCTATCCTGGGGCGTCAGACTAAGACTCTCAAACAAACAAACAAAAACCTGGGTCCCAAAGACAGCAACTTAAATACTGTAGAAGAGAGAATAGAGGTCTGGCGGAAATTGTCCTAGCTTAATGGCCCATCATTCTTCCAAACCTCCAAAATGCCTACACTGGTATGTTCCTGGGGAGGAACAGAGACTGTGCTCCCAGCCACACACGCAGTCTGCCTCCTCCTCCACGTCTGCACCATTCCAAGAAGATGAGCTTTTCACCGAATAGCAGAATTGGCCTGTATTCTTTCATCCACTAGAAGGCAAGTCCCTTGAATGCAGGAATTGTTGCTGCATCACCAGAGCCTCTCACAGTGCCGGATGCCTCACAAATCCCAGTAAATGGATTTTGAATTCATGAAGGCATGTTATTCTACAGAGATAGCTGTGATCAAAGGGCAGGAACACTGACTCTGGAATCAGAAGGATTTTCATCCTTCCCCACCACTCTCAGCCGATGTGACTGGGTGTGATAAGGGTGTGTGCCGGACTGTGTGAGTCACTCATTTTGCTGAACCTCAGTTTCCCCCTTTGTGAACGGAGGATAACGCAGACCATCCCACAGTGAAGTAAAATATTATATATAAAGTGCCTGACACATGGCACATGATCAGTTGCTGGAAGCTGAATATTCAATCCTCCCCTGTACCATTTGATATTACCATACTTTAAAGTCACACAAACATTTAAAATAGACGAAACGCAAAGATCTTTTGGAGTGTCTCCAAGTTAGAAAAATAGCCTTTGTTCACCAGAGATTTAAATCATGCCTATATATGTACAGAGACCTAGGAACGTATGTGAATCTGACACTGACAAGTGTGGAGCATGTGGAAATGCCAACCACTCTGCTATAAATCTGCTCTGGGGGAGGAGAGTGATGTTGCCTAGAGATTTTTATTCATTTGAAAATGTTACCATTCACCCGGGGAAAGCCAGAGAATGGCAATGGGACAGTTGGATCCAAGTGCTCTGACATTTTATCGCCAATAGACACCATCAATGAATTCAGAAGTCGTGTTACTTCATACAGGGTTGAATTAAGAAAATGATGTGTCACAACAAAAAGGAGAGAAGGCTGTAATAACTTAGGTTGCTGATATGTTTCTTTTGTTCACAGGCTGTTCCAAAATAAAGATTAAGCGTGGAAATGTCAGGGGCTAGAAAGTTTAGTCACGAAGAACCCAAAGGCCCTCTTCACAATGATAGTTTAATACCCATTGAATAATTTCCATGTGCCAAGCAGTGGGCCAAGCACTCTACATGGAAAACCATATCGAATCCTTACAAAGTCCCCATGAGAAATAGGACTCCCACTTCACAAACATGCAAACTGAGTTGCAGAGAAACCAAGTGGTTTGCTGAGTCTCGCAGTCAGGGAGGGGCAGAGCTCTTGGATCCAGTCCAGGCCCTTCCTGACAGCATCACTGCAAGGCTGAGAGGTGGGGTTGGAGGATGGAAGATTCTGTTTGACTTGTCAGGCAACAGGGATATCTGCCACTTAATAGCAACATGGTTTAGGGGATATTAGTCTTCCTCATCTGAACCATGAAGGTGTAATGGTAATATTAATAGTAACAACAGACTTTTATATTATGATGTGTCGAGCACTTGCTGTTCAAGAATTTTATTCATATTATCTCTTAAAAGTGCTCACGACAACCTTAAAAAGGAAGTGTTATTATAATCCCATTTTCCAGAGGAGAAACGAATAATGGTGAGTCACAGGGCTTAGCGCTCCGTAAATGCTGAATTGAGGGCTCTGACCAGTGTGCAATGCTGCCTTCTCTCCCTCCTTCTGCAAGCTGTCCTCTGTTGGGACCACAGCTCCTCGCCTTCCTGAGCCCTGCTGGGCTCTTCTTCCCTGAACAGCTGCTTCTCCTGTCCCTGCCTTCCTTTCCTTCCCCTCCTTCCACCCTCCCTCTCCCGCTGCAGAACCAACCTGCCCCGAAGCGTCTAAGCTTAGCCTCTAAGGCAATTTTCACCAACGCTCCCTCTAGCGGTAGGCTGATGTCCCCTTCCCCAACTTCCTATTTTATTATATTTTTCTATGAAGTACTATAATTTATTTCCTTAGAATTTAAGCTGTAAAGATTCAACCAATTGATGAGCAAAATATACCTGCTGACTGTGAAGACAATGGTAAGAAATGGTTTGAGGACACTGAAGGCATCCAAAGAAAGCGTCAGGAACACCTCCTACTAGTCCTGGGTAACAGTTATGGAGAGATTGCCATGTGCCAGACCTGATACTTAGTCTGACTTTAACGTTTTTATTTATTTTCTTAGTCTGACTTTTTAAAACTGTGCAATCAATGTTGTATTCAATGCAATTACTGCCCCATTTTACAGAAGGAAACCAAGAGGGAATTTAAGTGACTTGCTCAAGGGCATAGTGTTAATTAAGGCTGCCTGAGCCGTAACAGTAACAAAAGCACTAAGATTCCAGAGGGCTCAGAGAACTGTAATTCAAACAAGACATCTGGGTTCTCAGCCTGTTTTTGCCACTTTGGACCTAACGTTCCTCAACTGCAAAGTAAGTGGTTGTGCTTCAGAATCGTGGATCTTTAAAGTAGGTTCTCTTCTTTAACCCTCACTGCCTATGAGATTGCTATCATGACCTCCAATTTTACAGAAATGAAATTGAAGGTGCAGTGCCCTAAGGTAGTAGAAGGCAGAAGCAGAATTGCTTTCTCTGACCCCAAACCTATGGCCTCTCGCAGGCTTTGCAAATTCAGGATCACAACCATCTGTAAGTACAGTCATCTTTCCTTTCCTTTCCTTTTTTTTTTGCAGTTTTTGGCCGGGACCAGGTTTGACCTCACCACCTCCAGTATATGGGGCTGGTGCTCTACTCCTTTGAGCCACAGGTGCCGCCCTTTTTTTTTTTTTTTTTAAAACAGAGTCTCAAGCTGTTGCCCTGGGTAAAGTGCTATGGTGTCACAGCTCACAGCAACTTCAAACTCTTGGGCTCAAGCAATCTTTTGCCTCAATTTTTCTATTTTTAGTAGAGATGGAGTCTTGCTTTTGCTCAGGCTGGTCTCAAACTCCTGAGCTCAAGCAATTCACCCGCCTCCACCTCTGCCTCCCAGAGTGCTAGGATTATAGGCATGAGCCATCGTGCCCAGCCATCTTTCTTTATGTAACCCAGCCTTTTCTCTGCTTCTTCACTTCTCAATTAGATGTGCTAATTAAAAATGAAGTCAAAATTTGTATATTTTTCTGAAGCAGCTGGGATTTTATCTATGTCTAGAAATCCACAGAACTATTGGATATCTTTTAGTCAGCGTTCAGTATAGCTCATAGGTCAAAGAGAATAAATGTAATATTTAAAATGTGTATTAAATACATTGCAAAGAGTGAGTGATGGTCCTATCATTTACACCGTCTCAATAACATGATATTCAAAGGTTTATGAATTTTTTTTTAAGTAACTCAACTCAAGAACATTATTAACATAAACAAGTAAGAAACAGCAATAATCTCAAATTCCAAATTACTTATCAGTAGAATACCAAAATATGGATAAACTTATGTGAAAAATAGTATATGGAATTTACTAGAATACATGGAGTTTTAAAACATGTGAAAAATTAAATTTCTAAATATTTGTGTTATTACATAAAGCAGCGGTTCTCAACCTGTGGGCCGCAACTCACAGGAACTATATTAAAGGGCTGCGGCATTAGGAAGGTTGAGAACCACTGACATAAAGGATCCTTTCCTTTAAACTTCTGTTTAAAGAAGTTTTTTAATAAAAGTAAACGTTGGTTGGTCTTTTATTGCTATCAGTAATGACTTGGTACAACTGAGATACCATAATTTTCCAAACCATTCCACACACCACTGGATATTTTGGTCCATTTCCCATCTTCTGCTATTCTAAATCTATGCTATCCAGTACGGTAGTCATATGTAGCTGTTGAGTACTAGAGATATATCTAGTCTAGATTGAGAAATAATGTAAATATAAAATAAGTGCCAGATTTCTAAAGCTTCATCTAAGAAAAAGAATGTAAATGTTTGTGTTGATTATTGATGCTGAAATTGTAATAGTTTGAAATACTGGGTAAAAAGATTATTAAAATAAATCTCAGGCACAGCACCCGTAGCACAGTGGTAACAGTGTCAGCCACATTTACCGAGGCTGGCAGGTTCCAGCCCAGCCTGGGCCATCTAAACAACAATGACAACTGCAACAAGAAAATAACCAGACATTGGTGACAGGCGCCTGTAGTCTCAGCTACTTGGGAGGCTGAGGCAAGAGAATCACTTAAGCCCAAGAGTTGGAGGTTGCTGTGAGCTGTGATGTCACAGCACTCTACCAAGGGTGACATAATGAGACTCTGTCTCAAAAAAAAAATAATAATAATAATCTCAGATGCTCCTTTTTATCTTTCTAAATATGATTCCTAGAAATTTTTGAATTATAAATGTGTTTGTATTATATTCATATTGGACAGTGCTGGTCTAGATAAGGCTGCAGTGTACAAGTGCCTGCATATAGATTTCTGCTTCTGTTTAATTACTCCCCCAATCTATAGTCCAGTGAATGAGACTACAAGAATGAAACATATATTATTATGATTCTCACAACCTGTCACAATATTGCTTCTCAAGAGTGTTGCCCCAGCACAAGCACTGGACCGCTTGAGAGCTTGCCTACCTCTGAATGTTCTACTTTTAAGTGTGGTTATTTTTACTCATTTTCTAGGTGTAATGTGAGTATAAGAGACAGACTGTCTGGATTTAAATTTCAGATATACCCTAATTAATTGTATGAGTTAAGCAAGTTACTAAACCTCGCCAAGGCCTCACCTTTCTCACCTGTGAAATGGAAATAGCACTATGTCCTCTGGTGGTTTTAGGAATTAAGTGAATTTGTATATGTAAAACACTTCGTAAATATTAAAAATTATAAAAATATCCCATGTTTACACTTAGTAAATATTAAAAATTATAAAACTATCACATCATGATGCTAAAGATTATTTTAAACTGTAATTTTTTTTTTTTGGTAGAGACAGTCTCACTTTATCACCCTCAGTAGAGTGCCATAGCGTCACAGCCCACAGCAACCTCCAACTCCTGGGTTTAGGCGATTCTCTTGCCTCAGCCTCCTAAGTAGCTGGAACTACAGGCACCCGCCACAATGCGCGGCTTTTTGTTGCAGTTTGGCCGGGGTCACATTTGAACCTACCATCCTCGGTATATGGGGCCGGAGCCCTACTCACTGAGCCACAGGCACTGCCCTAAACTGTAATTCTTTAATTACTATGCAGGATAGATGTTTCCCAGGATGTGTTTGATATTTGTATTTTATTCTATGTAAACTTTTTCTTCATGTCCTTTGGCCATGATGTATTGAGATCCTGGGTTTTTTTTTTTTTCTTTTAAAATTTGAATTACTTGCCCCCTGGCGGCTCTGAAAAGCCACCTTCACCTTGTTCCTGGGTCGGGCTTTCTCCCAGTGGCAACCACCTCCGCGGGCTCCTGAGTCCCAGAACTCTCGTTTTCTTTCCGTTCCAGCGTTGCATCACCGACGTCCCCCACCACATCAGACGCCGCGGTGGACCCCAGCTCCGAGTCCACCACCAAGGTCTTAAAGAAGAAGGAAGCCAGGCGGCGCCTGTGGCTCAGTGAGTAGGGCGCCGGCCCCATCTACCGGGGGTGGCGGGTTCAAACCCGGCCCCGGCTGAACTGCAACCAAAAAATAGCCGGCCGTTGTGGCAGGTGCCTGTGTGGTCCCAGCTACTTGGGAGGCGGTGGCAGGAGAATCGCTTGAGCCCAAGAGTTGGAGGTTGCTGTGAGCAGTGATGCCACGACACTCTACTGAGGGCGACAAAGTGAGACTCTGTACAAAAAAAAAAGGAGGAGGAAGCTGTGGACCAGGCGGAGAGAAGCCGCTGCTACTTGGGAACACCGATGAGGAAAATGGGGATCAGGAGCCTGACAATGATGTAGATGAAGAAGAGGAAGAAGGTGGGGAGGAAGAAGGCGATGGTGACGAAGAGGATAGAGATGAGGAAACTGAGGCCACCACAGGCAAACGGGCGGCTGAAGAGGGTGAGGATGAGGACAATGTCGATACCAAGAAGCACAAGACAGATATGCGGGTGACTAGACAGCAACAAAGGAAAAGTTAAACTGAAAGAAAACGGCCACTGTGACCTATGTGACCTATTCACTCTCCACTGCCTGTCTCAGAACGTAATCGCGGTCGCCATGTAGCAGAGAGGCCTGCCGGCCACGCACTACAGGCAGTGCCACCCGCAGGTGACGCGCGCTCCGCTACCCAACCCAAACCACGAGAATCTGCAACAGGGGAGGAAAAAAGAACCAAAACCTCCAAGGGCCTGCTTTTTTTTTTTTGCAGTTTTTGACCAGGGCTGGGTTTGAACCCTCCACCTGCGGTATATGGGGCCGGCACCCTACTCCTTTGAGCCCCACACACCACCTAGTAAGGACCTGCTCTTTTACTTAAGAGTTCTTTAAAAAGGAAATTTGTTTGCATTTTTTAATTTACATTTTATATTTTTGCTCTCTTTTGTTGTTGCAGTTTGGCCGGGGCCAGGTTGGAACCCGCCATTCTTGGTATATGGGGCCGGCGCCCTACCCACTGAGCCACAGGAGCCGCCCCATTTTATATTTTTGTACCCACTGTTAGGGGTCAGCCATTTTTAATGATTCTGGATGACCAAAGCAGCCTTCAGAGCGTTCTCTGTCCTACTTTACTTCTGGTGTGACCATGTTTATTATAATCTCAAAGGAGAAAAGAAAAACTTGTTAAAAAAAAAAAAAAAAGCAACCTTATCCCCAGCATTCCAGTAATTTTATTTTATTTTTTTAAGAGACAGAGTCTCACTTTGTTGCCCTCAGTAGAGTGCCTTGGCGTCACAGATCACAGCAACCTCCAGCTCTTGGGCTTAGGTGATTCTCTTGCCTCAGCCTCTGAAGCAGCTGGGACTACAGGTGCCCGCCACAATGCCCAGCTGTTTTTTGTTGCAGTTTGGCAGGGGCCAGGTTTGAATCCGCCATCCTCTATATATGGGGCCGGCGCCCTGCCCACTGAGCACAGGCGCTGCCCCCAGTAACATTTTTTTATGTACTTAGCTGTGCTGTAAGTAGTTGGTTTATATGCTAAAAGGCCAAAGATAAAAGGTTTCTTTTCTTTCCTTTTTTTTTTTTTTGTCTATGAAGTTGCTGTTTGTTTGTTTATTTATTTATTTATTTTTGGACTGTTTGATGTATGTGTGAAACACTGTTGTCCAACAATAAACCAGAATTTTATTTTATTTATTTATTTTTTTTGAGACAGTGTCACTATGTTGCCCTGGGTAGAGTGTGGTATCACAGCTCACAACAACCTCCAACTCTTGGGCTTAAGCGATTCTCTTGCCTCTGCCTTCCGAGTACCTGGGGCTACAGGCACCTGCCACAACACCTGGCTATTTTTTGTTGCAGTTGTCTTGGTTGTTTTTTAGCAGGCCCAGGCCGGGTTGGAACCCGCCAGCCTCAGCGTATATGGCTGGTGCCATAACCACTATGCTATGGGTGCCAAGCCCAGAATTTTATTTTGGAAAAAAGAAAAAAAAACATTGGAATTACTTCTTCCTATATCATGTACTTGAATACTCAACCATCTTTGTACAAATAGTTTTTCAGTTTGTTAATATCTTTTAATTTATGTCATGGTTTTATATTTTAAACAAGTTTCATATTCAACATAGCCCATAAATTTAAAAAAATTTAATTCCTCCTCTACTTCAAAGCTATACAAATTACTTTTCAGCAACTGATACACATAATCCAGCATTCTATAACATTTATGTTAGGCCTTCTGTGATTTGAGGCTAATCTGTTTATTGGGGCTGGATTTTACAAACGTTTTAGACTTAAACACAATAGATGATAAAACAGAAACTCTTCATTACGTCCCCTGGAGATGTCAGGAGCGGTCCCAGGGATGTTAAAGAGACTTCATTCAAAACAACGAGGCCCTATGAAAACAGGATTGTTACCTTCTATGATCAGATGAAACTGACCTAGAGGCCTTGCTATGTGAAAACTACCTGCAAATAACACCAGGCAGTGCTGGGTTCCCGTGCTCACCCTGCTACTTATTAGCTGTGTGTGGAGGCAAATCATTTAACCATCTGGGAGTTTTATTTTATTCTACTGAAGATTAAAGGCATATGAAAATGCTTAGCATAGAGTAGCCAAATATCACACTCAACTTTTAAGTTCTTTATTTTAGTACAATATTCAAGATTATTTCATTTTCTTAGTGAGTCAGAAAAGGGAGTGGTTCTATATTAAACTTTTCATGTTAATCACATTTGGCTAGATGTATCAGAAATCAACCATAAAGGACTGGAACATGGCTGCTATCTGTTTAGGAGGGCAAATGGGGTGGCTTTTTTCCTATTCCTCTCTTTGTATTGAGCTTTCACATGCACTTCATCCTTAAAATAAACCTATAATGTAGACAGAGCAGTTTACTATTCTCTTGGAAAAGAAAACTGGGCCCTAGGAAGGTTTAGTGAATGGCCCAGCATCACATAGCAGAGCCTCAAATAAAACAAACCAAGGCTTCTAGTCCTATGTAGTTTGTAATCACGTGTTGCTCCCTCTAGATATATAACTGGTTGAACTGGATAATCTCTGGTTCCCATTTAACACAGTCATTAAGATCTTGGACTCTAGTGTCCAAGAGATTAGTCTGAGTTCAAGTCCCAGCTCCACTACTTACTCCACTAAGTTATGTGACCCCATACCTGTCAATTAACCTCTTTACTTTCCTCTTCTGTTATGAAAAGTGAATGATTTTACTGAAACCTAGTGGATTTCAGGAAGGATAAAAAGAAATAGTGCAAGTAAAGCACATGGCACAGCACCTGGCAGGTAGTAAGTGCTCAAAGCTAGTCAGCTAAAAGTGGAGAAACTGAAAAATATCTCAAAATAGTTGGATATCCAAGTGCTTGATCCATTAACTAATGGCTAATACCACAGAGGCTTCTGGATGTTTTCAGTGCGTCTCCTTTGGCTGTCTCTGGTGTTTCAGGCACTAAAAAGAACTCATGCCAACTCTGCAGGCAGGTGTCATATTCTCACCTGTCCTAGCAGGGCATAAGTGGATATAGTGTGAGAGATGGTGGTAACTTCCCAGAGACGTGTAGAGTTTAGCGTTAGATAACTTATGGAGCCCTGGCACCCTGGACAGGCCACTACAAGATGCTGGAACTTGACTCCAGTGGACCGCCCAACTATACATTTAGCAACTGCAGCAAGTCAGTCCTCTCCAGCTGCTCCCAAAGACGCTTTGTCCTCCTTTGTCTTGTGTATCCAAAGTGCCTTTCTCCTAGAAAATTCCACACTGAGTTGTAATTATCTGTGGCCCAGATGTGGCTGGTCTCCTGGGGGGAGAGGAGTACCACTGCCCTCATCAATGACCTTGAACCCAGATCCTTGACACCCCAAAGAGCAAACCAATTCCAGCAGCAAAGAGAGCAGCAATTCCTTCCCTCAGTGAGAACATGCGGGAAGGCAGAGAAGAAGGCCGCCTCACACAACATACGGAAACCTTATCAAAAGCTCTGCTTTCGAACCCAGTTTCCTTGCCAAGACCCCTCCCCTAGGTGCGAGCAGTCCCATGTCCTCTCTTTCCATTCTCTCAGATCACCTTTCTGGTGTTCCCAAGCATTCAGCTGGAGCCATTGCCTTGAAAATCCCACAAAAACTTGATAGCTGTTCCCAGCCCCCTTACAAAGAATCTCACCCACCACATCATGGTATGTCACCAATGCTCCGTATTTGAACATCATGCTGTGGCATCAATGCTCCATCTTTGAACATCTCAGTAAAGAATCTTCCCAACAGCTCTAGAGCCCTTTTGAAGGTGCGTGCCCAGATTCTGTTAAGAAAATAGTAATTTCTCAATAATGACGCTCTTGACCTCCGTGTTACCTCAGCTCACTTGACAGGGAGCTCTTTAGTAACAGCTGACATCTCCTGTGCTCACTGGGCCAGGCGCTGCCCTAAGAGCTGCTCATGGATTAGACCAAATGTTACTTATAAGCACCGTCATTACCCTGATGTTATAGATGAAAACCCAAGGTGTAGTAAAGTGAAGGAGCTTGTCCGTGGTTACACAGCAAGTGGCAAACGTGAGATTTAAACCCAGGCAGGTTGACTCCAAAGCCCACACTCTCAAACAATAAGAGGGCAAAATCTGGATGCTACTCTGGGTCAGACACTCCCCCCTTACAGAAGGCAGCCCCTCACGGTAAAGGGATGTTGACTGCTTGCTGCGGAGGCGGGTTTGCCTGGTCTTCCTTCCCTTCTGTTTTGGAACACCTATTTCTCTCCCTTTCATTTCATCATCCAATTTAACTAAAAAAAAAAAAAAAGAAAGAAAGAAAAAAATCACATATCGCATATGGTGCTGTCTAGCACGTGCCAGGCACAGTGCGCGGCCATGAAGAAATAGGGACACATAGGGAAGAGCTCTTGCCCCATATGCAAAGTTCACAGCGGGTGAGAAAGATGCTTAACCAGTAAAGCCTGCTGCAGCCTGGAAAGGGCCACATTAGAAACACAGAGGTGCTGGCTCGGCGCCTGTGGCTCAAGTGGCTAAGGCGCCAGCCACATACAC
Organism: Otolemur garnettii; assembly: GCF_000181295.1. Taxonomy (NCBI): domain Eukaryota; kingdom Metazoa; phylum Chordata; class Mammalia; order Primates; family Galagidae; genus Otolemur; species Otolemur garnettii. Next base: position 42,309,541 of record NW_003852396.1, read on the forward strand.
CTAAGGTGGTGGGTTTGAATCCAGCCCGGGCCTGCCAAACAACAATGATGACTGCAACCAAAAAATAGCCAGGCATTGTGGTAGGCGCCTGTGGTCCCAGCTACTTGGGAGGTGGAGGCATGAGACTCGCTGGAGCCCAGGAGTTGGAGGTTGCTGTGAGCTGTGATGCCATAGTACTGTACCCAGGGGGATAGCTTGAGGCTCTGTCTCAAAAAAAAAAAAAAAAAAAAGAAACACAGAGGTGCCACTTTAGAACACAGAGGTGGCCCTGCAGGGGAGGGGCTGGTTACCCTCCAGAGGGACAGTCAGGAGACTTGTGCCTGGAGGAAGTAATAAGTGGGCTGCATTTTGAAGGAAAAGGAATGGAGAAGAAAATAACTCTAAATCATAAAGTCACGGCATTATTTCTCTGTTCTGTCCCGCTGAATAATAAAAATTGAGAGAAACAAGGGGACCTGTTAGAAGATGGCACTCAGGAGGGGTCAGCTGGCATGGTCTTGATTCCCAGCGAGGAGTGTGACTCTCCTCTGAGGGAGCCTGAGAGGCAGGGAAGGGTCCTTCTCTCCATTTGGGGACTGTGAGGACACCATGGAGAAAGGGTGGGAAGAGGCTGATAGGACAGCAGCAAATTCTTCAGGAGGTTCTTAGAATGGTCCATAAGAGGAAAAGAGGATTCAGGAGGAAAAAGCAAGTATTTTAGGGTATTCATGAGATTTAGGCATTTTTTTTTTCCTAATGAGCAACAATCAGGACTCGGATAAACCTCACTGACTATGATACGGCCACTGTGCGAAGCTAGAGATGCGGAAGTTTTGACTTTGTAGATTGGGTTTGGGTAATCATGTTGCTGTCTGACCTCACTGACATAGTGTTTTCTTGCCTTTTTTGGTTAATTCTCCAAATTCCCTTGGATTGAGGTCAGATCCTTTGATTAATCAAATAGTGGAATCCACTTGAACTCTCTGGGTATATTTCCTCAAGTCCATTCAGGACGGAGAAGCCAGGACTGCTTTCTTTTATCAGCTATCAGCTATTTCTTTTCATCTATTTTTTTCTGAACTCTTTCTCAGAAAGACAAGGTTCAGGATCTCTGCAAACACTGGGCTTAAATTTAGAAAATGGAGCTGGGCGAAGTGTGGCATAGTTCACTAATTTTCTGCAGGAGTCTCTACCGAAGACCACATTCTCCGTTCTATGAATTATCTTCCACAAAGGTCAAAAATGTGACCGCCTGGCCAATGCGAAGCCTCTGCTGTGTGTGAGCACTGGGAAGAACTAGCATCACTCTTTCTTCAAGTTCTGATAATGTGAAACCACACAGATGGAAGGGTGGGCAATTGTGTCCCCAACACCCACCCAACCAACCCACTCGTTGGTTGGTGCTCAATAATGTTTGCGAGATGAGCGAACAAATGGATAGATGAAGTAGAAAACAAGCGATTGTTTGTACATGGCCAAATAAACTTGAACTTGCTTGATCTTGTATCATTTCAGACTGGTCTCTTCAAACTGGAGAAACTGAGGCAGCTAAGTCAGCTCATTATCCCGTCTTCTTAAAGAAAGGTCCAGATGCTGGAATTACAGGCCATAGCCCCAGAATCTTATCTTGTAAATAGAATGTAAATCCCCGAAACTGAAGCTATTAAAAGTCAACACTTGCAGATTGTGATGAGCAAAGCAACCCACTCTCAGAGTTGAGCCTTTTTCTCTGCCTCCAGTCTTCTTCCCCCCCCCCCCCCGCATCCCCAGAACAATTCACTACAGTTATGGTTCCAAAATAGAAATATGATTGAAACTCTGCCCATCTAGAAACAACCCACCACCATCTAGCCAATAAAGTGGGAATTAACATTCACTGAGAGCTATGACGTGCCCTGGCTATATTAGGAGTTCTTACTTTACCTTGTTTCATCCAAATAACACTCGTTAATGAGCATCAAGTTCCCATCTTATAGACGTGGACACTGAATTTCAAAGATGCAAAGATGCTAGGTCTCCTCAGCCACCTAGTCAATAAGTAATGGGGCCCAAATTCAACCCCCAGGTTATTTCTCCTCATAGTGCACTGCCAGAAATTGTTTCCATTACACCACACTGTTCAGAAGCCTTTATGGGACTATATCCCTTTAAGGGCTAAATTCAGCCCACATTTCCAGCCTCATCTCCCTCAAGTCATGCCCCTGTCTCCCTGGGCTCCTGACACTGCTGGCCACAAAGCATTTCAGGAGTGCCATGTTTTCCCAGGTCATACAAATGTTGTAGTATTGTTGTTCTCTTCTATTTACATACCTTTCCTTTTCTCCCCCTGGCAAACTCCTATTCATCCTTCAAGACCCAACTCAAATATCCCCTCCCTGTGAATGTTTTTCTGATCATTCTCCACCAAATAGACCAGTTGGTGGCCCCTGCCCAGGGCTCCCACTACCCTCTGGACCTATGCCCATCACATATAGTTCAAGCAGCTCTTGATCTCTTGCTGTCTGGCATTCCTTTGGCCACAATTCCATGGTTAAGAATCCACTTTCAAGGAGATTCTATGTGCTGCCAGCCCTCTAGCCTTTATAACTGGTAGGCAGATGCCACCCCCTCTCTGTGGAAAACACTCACACAGTGTTCCCTACAATGAAACCAGGCAATTGTTTTCAGATTAAATCCTTCCTGAGTGGAATTAACCAGCAGGTGAGCTGTGGTTCTATTCACAGTGCAGTATGTGAGGGTACAGTGACTTTTCTTATTTTGCACAAGGCACTACATTCATCTTTTTTTATTATGATGACTAAGTGGAATCTACGAAATGTATGGACTGTGGAACCTTGACATTAAATAGCCTCACACTATCCCTGCTTCTCCCACTCCTGTTCTATGAATAGTAGACTGTGCAGACAGCAGGACGAATGAATCAAAAGTGACAACACTTCACTGGGAGGCTGAAGCTCAGGATTATGGAACAGCTGGCTGCGGAGTTGTGGTCTACAGACCACTGCATCGTTCACTTACTGCTGATCCCTTCCTCTTGGCTGTCTGCACACCTGATTGTGCTGGCCATAAAGATTATAACTAAGGTAACTAACATAATAAACAGCTATCATGAATGGCTTGCTAGGTTCCAGGCAATTGTCCTAAGCTTTGTCATACCATCCTCACACAAGCTGGCAAAAGTGATGGCTTTGTGATCAAAAACAGGTTCCGGAGGTAGGCAGATGGGGGTTTAAATCCTGACTCTCTACTTCCTAGCTGTGTGATCCTGAGTAAGTCACTCGTCCTTTCTAACCCACGCAATCCTCACGAAATAAGGATGATAAATATAGTCATGTGTAGTGACATTTCAGTTAATGAGGGTTACATGGATATACAACGGTGGTCCCATAAGATTTTAATGGAGCCGAAACATTCCTGTCACCTAGTGATATCTTGTTCCCGACCCAGTGTAGGCCTAGGCTAATGTATGTATTTGTGTTTTAATTTTATTTTATTGTTTATTTGTTTAGAGATAGGGTCTTACTCTGTTATCCAGGCTGGAGTGCAGTGATATAATGACAGTTCACAGCAACCTCATGCTCCTGGGCTTAAGCAATCCTCCTGCCTCAGCCTCCCAAGCAACTGAGACTACAGGTGCCCACCACCACATCAGGCTCATTTTTCTACCTTTTGTGGGGTCTTGCTCTTGCTCAGGCTGATCTCAAACTCCTAAATTCAAGTAATCTTCCTGCCTTGGCCTGCCAGAGTGCTAGCATTACAGGCATGAGCTACTACACCTAGCCTGTGCTTTTGTTTTTAATAAACAAAGTTTAGAAAGTTAAAAAATAAATAAAAATAGAATAAAAGCTTATAAAATGAGGATCTAAAGAAAGAAAACATCTATATACAGCTATACAGTGTATTTGTGTTTTAAGCTAGGCGATCTTACAAAATGGTCAAAAAGTTAAAAAAAAGTTATAAAGTAAAAAGGTTACAGTAAAGCTAGATTAATTTACTATTGAAGAAAGAAAAATATTTCTTTGCAAGCTTTGTGTAGCCTAAGTTTGCGGTGATTATAAAATCTACAGTAGTGTACAGTAATGTCCTAGGACTTCACATTCACTCACCAACTCACCCAGTGCAACTTCCAGTCCTGCAAGCCCCACTTACAGTACGTGCCCTCTACAGATGGACACCATTTTTATCTTTATACTTCATTTTCACTGTTCCTTTTCTATGTTTAGGCATGTCTAGATACACAAATGCCGCTGTTTTCCAGTTGCCTACAGCACATGCTATACGGGTCTGTAGTCTAGAAACAATAGCTATCCCATAAAGCCTACGTGTGTTGTAGGCTAGACCATCTAGGATTATATAAGTTCACTCTATGGTGTTCACGCAGTTAAATCACCTAATGATGCAATTCCCAGAACATGTCCCTGTCATGAAGCAATGTGTGACTCTATGTACTCTATGTACCTCCTTGAGTTGTGAGAACTACATTCATCACAACGCAAAAGAAGCTTGTTTATCACACGTTCTCTCATCCAATGGAGAAACTGTGGCTCAGAGAGGTTTAGTGGCTTGCCACTGGCCACACAGCAAGTAAGCAATGAAGGTGGAGTTTGAGCCCAGGCCTATCTCTTTGCAACCCCACACTCTCCAATGCAGCATCACAATACTCTACAGTGGTTGAGGGTACAGCCAGTCACCAAGCTTTGTGATCTTAGGCAAGTCCTTATCTACTTCTCTGTGTCTCAGTCTCTCCATTTGCAAGACGAGTTTGATAGATTTGATGCAACAATCGTGTTGGTATATATATTGCTCTAAGTACACTAAGTGCTTGTTTATATACATGAATTGCTGCCTGTGGGGGGGGCTTTTGGCTGTAAGTACATCTCCCCCCAGGAAATCTCAATGTGGTGGAGACTGCTCAATGGCCCAGTCTGTATGTGATTATCAGGATAATTCTCTATAAACACCACCTTCCCTCAGACCCAGAAGTGGCTCCCATCGTCTCTCAGTAGGGTTTGGCTCAAATGTCATAGCCTTTTGGAAGTTCTCTCTGATCTTCCATAAAAGCTTTAATCACCCTAGCTCTGTTTCCACTCCACTTTGTACCCTAGGGCTGTTTCTGCCAAAAGATTGTTATGTCATTGAGGGCAAAAGCTTTCTCAGGGAATCCTATCGTTCCATTCATCTGCTAAGGGCAAAAAGCCTTTTCAAATGAATGTTCTTTGAATGGAGTTAGGTCCTGACCCTGTTCATAAATCCTTCAATATTTTTGTGTGTGCTGAACAGCAACACTAGGCGAGTCTCCTTGGCTTTCAATGTTTTCCACGCACTGACTCCACTTACCCAGCCAGCTAGTCCCTGAACACATCCTCCAATCGCCCAGCCTGCTCCGCTTCATCCAGGAACGCACCGGCCTCATACTCCACCAACACCCACTTCCCTGACTCAGACACCTGCCTCATCTTTGAATCCTGGTCATCTTCTCAGGCAAAGCTCAGCTCATGGCTAGCTGTTTCATATCCATTTTGGAATGAGACAAGAGGTAAAACACAAACCCTGTTTTCACAGCACAGTCTTTCCCTTGTTCTCCAAGGCAGAATAGCGAAGTGATTGGTACGGGCTAACCAATCAGACAGGTGTGCACTGAAATCCCACCTCAGCAGATTTTATAGCACTGAGACCTTGAGGAAACTACTTCGCCTTGCTGCCTCAGTCTCCCCACCTAGGTGACTATCATGTAGGTGCCTGTAGGGTAGAGCAGTTGAGATGAGTGACAGAGCATGAGTCAAGTGTTCAGCCTAAAACCTAGAGCACAGTAAACACTACAGACATGTGAGCTGTTGTGAGCTTTTCCCTGACCAGTACACCGCCTACTAATTTCCCTTTTGAATTCCTACAGTCCATAGTCGATGTGCCATATAATATATCCCTCTACTGCATACTGTCTTATATTGCCCAATTGCACGGCTTTAAGAAATGAGTGTGTCTCTGCAAATTGATTGTTAAAATCCTCTGGAGCCAGGAATTCATTCATTCAACAAATACCTATTGTGTACTCACACGGATATTACAGATATGGGAAGAGCAGGCACTGTGGATGGAAGGTGCACAGATAGAGCAAGCTCAGACCTTGACCTCTAGAAATGTGCAATTTAGTGAGGAAGATAAGGCATGTACAGTAAAGAACTATAATTTAGGTTGAGGATGACTGGTGTCATTGAAAATATATGAGAGTCCAAAGGTAAGAAGAATCTCTTTTGCCTGGGAGTGATCAAGAAAGATTCTGGCAATATGACCCCTATCGAGATTTCAGATGGCCAGGAAAGACTTTATGACAGTGGTTCTCAACCTTCCTAATGCCGCGGCCCTTTAATACAGTTCATGACCCACAGGTTGAGAACTGCTGCTTAAGAGAAGATAGAACAGCTCAGGCAAAAGCATGGAGTGAGAAGGCCAGAAGCTTACGTGGGAAAGTGGGTAGCTCAGTGTGGCTTTAGCTGGGGGCATGTGAAAGGTAGCAGCTGAAGATAAGGCTGGCAGACAAGAAGGGGCCTTGGCTGTGAGGCTAAAAATTGTACTTATAACAATTTATGTGCAGTAGGGAGCAACTGGAGGCTTGAGCAGGGGAGTAGCTTCCCTAAACTTGTGCGACTGGGAGAGAAATCCAGCAGGATGCAGCCAGATAATTTATGAGACCATGATAATTATTGAGGCATGATAGGGAGGGGGTTAGCTTAGGCCACAGCTGTGAGGATGGGAAGAGGGGATGGCTTGGGGCAAGATCCGTGAATGGAGAGAAGACAAGGGTTCAGTTTATTCTTCACCCAGCAACCAGAGGGAACTTCAGAGCTATGTACCAAAGCATGTCCGTCTTACTCCTCTTTCTGTTGCTTTTAGCAGACTACCTGAAACTGAGTAGTTTATAAAGAAAAGGAATTTATTTCTTATAGTTATGGATGCTGAGAAGTCCAAGTCAAGGGACACATCTGGTGAGGACGTCTTGCTGGTGGGCACAGGGCATCCCAGGTGAGGACGCTCCAGAGGCTCATACTAGCTTGTGTCTCTCTTCCTTCATTCCCATGATAGCCTGCTAATTCATTAGTGTATGAATCCACTAATCCATACCCTCACGACTAGGGTGACCAGATTCTAACATCTGTAAGGCGGGACAACATGGCCGGGGGGCCCAGTGGGGGCTGAGCGGGGGCGGATTGGGGGCTGAGACGGGGCAGAGATGGGGCAGGCAGGGCCTGACAACAATGCAAACTTTGATAAGCAGTTCTCAATAATCACTTCTCAGCAATTATTTATTACAGTTTAACATTATAAAATTAACAAAAATAATATAAAACTCATATTCTGGCGAAATAGCCATATGGCGGCCAAAAACCGTATATTCCGTTCTTGTTCTCCCGCCCGTTTGTGCATTCTTTCCAAAAATTGGGACTTTTTTAAAATGCCAGGGGACGTGGGACAAATTATTGAAAAGTGGGACTGTCCCGCCAAAATCGGGACGTCTGGTCAGCCTACTCATGACCCAATCACCTCTTAAAATCTCCACTTCTCAATACTACCACATCAGGGATTCAACTTCAACATAAATTTAGGAGGGGATAAATATTCAAACCACAGCAAGGTTGCTTCTCTGATCAAAACCCTCTGATGGCGCCTCATCACATTTAGAATTAAATTCCAAGCCCTTTCCATGTTGTACAGTACAGCCTATAGGAGCCGATAGGTGCTATTTCTCTAGCTTCGTGCCTTTACCATTAACCTATCACTCAATGTGCTCAAGCTACTAACCTCTTTGGTGCCCCTCAAGCACACCCACCTCTGGGCCTCCACATGTGCTATAACTGCTGCCTGGTACACACTTCCCCAAATACCCACACAATTTGATCTTTCATCTCGTTCTGGTCTCTGGTCAAATGTACCTCTACAAAAAGACCTTCTCTGATGAAAATAAGCTGCATCCCCACTCCATCATTTTATATCTACTCAATTTTTATTTATAGTATTATACTTGAGAATTATTAGCTGGCATTTTTATATACATTGATGTGTTTACTGCTGGTCACCCCCACTAGAGTGTAAGTTCTGTCAGTTTTGGTCCTTGCTGCATCCTCAGGAAGAATGAATGAGTAAATGAGACAAGGGGTCAAGGAGACACCATCATTTCTACTCTGCATAAATGGGAGGCCAGTGGAGCTGCCATGAATCAAGATAGAAGACACAAGAGGAGAAAGAATTTTGAAAAGGGAGATGAGGCTCGGCACCTGTGGCTCAAGTGGCTAAGGCGCCAGCCACATACACCTAGGTGGCGGGTTCGAATCCAGCCCGGGCCTGCCAAACAACAATGATGGCTGCAACCAAAAAATAGCCAGGCATTGTGGCGAGTGCCTGTAGTCCCAGCTACTTGGGAGGCTGAGGCAGGAGACTCTCTTGAGCCCAGGAGTTGGAGGCTGCTGTGAGCTGTGATGCCATGGCATTCTACCCAGGGGACAGCTTGAGGCTCTGTCTCGAAAGAAAGAAAGAAAGAAAGAAAGAAAGAAAGAAAGAAAGAAAGAAAGAAAGAAAGAAAGAAAGAAAGAAAGAAAGAAAAGGGAGATGAGATTGGTTTTCAGCATCTACATTTGCTGTGCCAGCTGGACATCCCAGGAGATAATCCTGGTAGGAGGGCTTATCCCACCTCTTCCTCACCCTTTGCCTTCAGGCCTCACCACTTCATCTCTCTTCATCTTCATCTCTCTCTCTTCATTACTAGGAGAGGGACTGGAAGTCATGAGGGTGTGGGATTCAGGAATCAATGACAGAGAAGTGATGACTCAGCTGTGACACTGCACAGCCTAGGGTAGAGAACCGAAGACCCATCTACGAGGTGCATCCAAGATGAGGCAAAGGCAGGGCGTGTCCCAACATCCCTTGACCCTGTGTGGCACACCTCTTGTCCATGGCTCTGCCCTCCCTCCCTACCCCTCCTTTCCCATACTCCAGCCTCTCTGGCCATCTTTCAGTTTCTTGAATTTGCCAAGCTTCTTCTCACTTCAGAGCCTTCCCAGTTTCTCCTCTTTTTCCTAAAGCCATGTCTCCAACTCCACCACTCCTCACTCAGCTAACACTTACCAGTCTTGCAGATCTCAGGGTAATTGTGCATCACTTCTTCACTCTGCCCTTCCTTGACTTGACCTCCCCGACCCCAGTCTTCCTCCTTGCAACAGGCTTTTACAGTACTGTGTACTATGTAAGCACATGCACACACAGCTGCCTGTGTTGTTCTCCACTGTATCCTGACGCCTAGCACTGCTGTGGGATGTCGCAGGTGTTCAGTGAAAACTTGTTGAATGACTGATGTATCGGAGATTATTTTGGTACCACTTTTGATGGGCTCCAAGTCCTGCTCAAGACAATTTCTTAATGATTTGCAGTGAACCCTTGTCTTTGGCTTCAGAACATCTGTTTCTTTTTCTTAACTCAGGTATGAGGCTGCATTGCAATTAAAATGTTTATGTGGCCGAAGTGGTCTCTGGACTATTAAAAACAACCAGGTTGAATGAATAAACTGGAGCAGTAGCAAGAGAAGCAGAAGGAGAACACAAAACGTACAAGTGATATGAAGTCAGGGTGGATTTTTCCAGCAGACGCGGGGCCTGGGCACTGGTAGTACTGCAGCTGGGTGTGGCAGGCTGAAGACTAAGAAAAACCTGGAATCCAAGGGCCTAGATGATTGTGGTTTTAGAAACTCGATTGAAGTGTGGTGATGAGGAAGAGAGATGAAGTGGTGAGGCCTGAAGGCAAAGGGTGGGGAAGGAGTGGGTGGGAAGGAAACAGAATGGGCTAGTGTAGACGGCTCTTTCAAGGGATTTGGTGGTAAAATGAAGAACAGAGGGGGAGCCCAGAGGCTGACGTCTTTAGTAGAGTCCTGAAAAGGAGTTCTTGGGGTAAAGGAGAATTTCACATTTTTATAAGTCAAAAAACAAAATGTATTCAAAGACAAAATAGTCATAAGGAAGTAGGAGACTGGGGTGGGGCAAAGTCCCTGTAGGGAATGTTTTGGGGTGCAAGTGCAGAAGTTGGGGTGAAGTATGAGAACAAAGCCCAGAAATTCTAGGCCAAACATGCACAAGGCCAACTTTTTTCTCTTTTTGGAGACAGAGTCTCACTTTATCACCTTGGGTAGAGTACAATGGTGTCATAGCTCACAGCAACCTCAAACTCCTGGACTCAGGTGACCTTCTTGCCTCAGCCCCCCGAGTAGCTGGGATCACAGGCACCTGCCACAACACCTGGCTAGTTTTTAGAGATGAGGTCTCACTCTTGCTCAGGCTGGTCTCAAACTCCTGAGCTCAAGAAACTCATCTGCCTTGGCCTCCCAGAGTGCTGGGATTGCAGGCATGAGCCACTGTGCTGGCCTCGCATCTCAATTTTCACAGTCAGATATCCTTCCTCCAATGCCAGAGTATAGAAAAAGTTATTACACGAGGGCTGGAGCCCTAAAGGAAGACAAGGCGCTTTGGGGAGGTAAAGGCTGTGAGCCTGGTGCTAAAATTCTTGAGGGGTCCAAAAGGGAAAAGGCTGTTTCAGGACAACGGCAGAGTCAAGGTCTTCAAACCAGAGAGGAAGGCGCAGACTTCCTGAGAGGACAGAAAGGTGGGGTGTGAACAGACCTCATGGAGAACACTGTGAGGGGCGCCGTGTCTCAACAGAGCAGTCACCCCCGTGAGAGTGTGGCCGTGATGAGTGAGAAGACCCTGACCACAGGGGAGTTTGTTTCCAGTGGACGGCAGCAGCTCCGTGGGGCTTAGAAGGAAGGCCGAGAGCGAGGCCCAAGAAGAGTGAAAAGATGGAGGAAGAGACGCTGGGGGCACAGTTTGTGCACAGAATGCTGCATTCAAGTAAAAGGAATTAATTCACTCCAAAAATAATTGTTGAGGATTAACATACTAGAGCAGGAATACAGAGGAGACACAGCCGTGCCCTGGAGAAGCACCATTTCACAGAGAGAAATAGATTGAAAGTTTATAATAGAGTGCAGTCGGATGGCGTGGGCTCAAACGACAGCATTGCCACCTGAAGTAGACAAGCCACCTAAACTCTTCAAGTCTCCACTTTCTCATTATAAAACAGGGATGCTAAGAGGACCCACTTCATCGCCTCGTTATGGAGAGTATATGAGATGATATATGAGGAGAACTTGGTGCAGTGTCTGGAACTCAGTTCTTACTAATGTGAGTTGTTCTTAGTAATTAGAATATGGAAGAAGGAATGTCGAAATACACGTTTGACCAGAACATTTTTGTTATTAAAAGAAATCAGGAGAGTAATTTTATCCTTTTAGAACAGGGGTCCTCAAACTTTTTAAACAGGGGTCCAGTTCACTGTCCCTCAGACTGCTGGAGGGCCAGACTGCGGGGCCCAGGATGAGTCGGCTGCTGAGCAGGACAGGCATCGGTGGCTGGATAAATGTCCTAGGCAGGCTGCACGTGGCCCGCAGGCCATAGTTTGAGGACACCAGTTTTAGAATTAGGAGGACTTCAAAGCAAAGCATAAAACCCAAAAGCCAAAATAAAAATGATGGCCATACTTAGCAATATAAAAATGTGAAGCCGGCTCGGCCTGTGGCTCAAGCGGCTAAGGCACCAGCCACATACACCTGAGCTGGTGGGTTCGAATCCAGCCTGGATCCTCCAAACAACAATGACGGCTACAACCAAAAAACAGCCAGGCATTGTGGCAGGAGTTTGTAGTCCCAGCTACTTGGGAGGCGGAGGCAGGAGAATCGCTTGAGCCCAGGAATTGGAGGTTGCTGTGAGCTGTGATGCCACAGCACTCTACTCAGGGTGACAGCTTGAGGCTCTGTCTCAAAAAAAAGAAAAAGTGAAGCTGTGGCTCGGCGCCCAGTAGCTCAGCAGCTAGGGTACTAGCCACATACACCGGAGCTGGTGGGTTTGAATCCAGCCTGGGTCTGCCAAACAACAATGACAACTACAACCAAAAAAAAAAAATAGCTGGGCATTGTGATGGGCATCCATATTCCCAGCTTCTTGGGAGGCTGAGGCAAGAGAATTGCTTAAGCCCAAGAGTGGGAGGTTGCAGTGAGCTGTGACACCATGGCACTCTACCCAGGGCAACAGCTTGAGAGTCTGTCTCAAAAAAAAAAAATGTGAAGCTGAAATAAAAATATACCTTCTATATGACAAGAAGCATTATCAAGTTAAAAGGTAAGCTAAACATTTAGAAACATATGTTCAACCTCTCCAGTAGACAGAGTTTATATGCATACTATCGTAAAAGTCACTCCAGTTAGTGACACTGGTAGAGAAGGATGGTAGAATGGTGGCTGGGATGGAGGAGGGAAAAGATTCTGTTTCATGGCATTGAGTTTCAGTTTTGCAAGATGAAAAGAAGAAAAAAACAGAAGCTACCTAAATAAGCCTCAAGAAACTGATTTTTAAATGATGGTACAAGCCCACAGTAGACCAATAAATCAGCCACTGAAAAATCAAACTTGCTTTCTCTATTCTAACATGAAAAAGAAAAATGTGATAGTAAGTGAAAAATAAGCCGCTAAACCGTTTTATGTTATGATGTGTTTTTTACCATCTAAAAGTATACAGTGGTCCCTTTTTAAATTTAATGTTATGTCTGTAATTGCAGGGAGAACTGAGTGGTATCCGGAGTCACCTAGAGCCATGAGAATAGAAATGGAGGCTCTGGCTGTTTACTTTACACACCTCTGTGATGTTTGCTAGAGGTCTAGGAACATTTTCTAATTTTTGTAATAAAGGAAACAAACATGAGGAAGTGTGGGAGAAAATTAAAGTGATTTGGGCGCCTAGAAACAGAAGTGACTGAGAGCCCAAGGAGAGCCCCCGTGGGGGTGAGAGGTGCTGAGAGGTGAACAGGAACATGTAAGAGGAGAAGGTGAGGCAAGGCGTCCCAGGCCGAGGGCGGCGGGCACCTGGCAAGCAAGGTCAGGGCACCTGTTCATAGTGGGAACTCAGACCAGGGGACTGACAAGGCAGGAAAAGGCGCTGAACTGATGAAATCAGCTCCCCCAAGTTCCAAGGAAAATGTGCATTTTGTTTGTTGCTTCGCTTTGAGACAGAGTCTCACTCTATCGCCCAGGCTGGAGTATGGTGGCATGACCACAGATTACTGCAGCCTCCATCTCTTACACTCTGGTGATGCTCCTGGCTTGACTAACTAGGACTACAGGGGCATGTCACCCTGCCCAACTAATTTTTCTTTATTTTTTGCAGAGACAGGGTCTCATTATATTGCCCAGGCTAGTCTCCAAAACCTAACCTTGAGTGATCCTCCTGCCTTGGCCTCCCAAAGTGCTAGGATTATAGGCATGAGCCACCAGGCCTGCCCAGAATGGGGATTTAAAAGTGTACATTCACTTACCCAAAAGTATTTATTGAACATCAACTATATGATATAAAATAAAACTCGTAAGGATCCTCTCCTTTCAAATTGCTTTCAGTCTAACGGGAAAAGCAGGCAAAAAATTTAATTTAATGTAATTTAAATAAAGTAAAATAAAAATAATTGCCAGAGGCTTTGAAGAAAATACTAACCATGCCGAAATGGCGAACACAGGGAGATACCTCCAGACGGTCCCCTAGAGGCAGTTATGTTTGAGCTGAATCCTGAAGGACGAGAAGGCACTAGCTTAATGAAGAGGTTGGGGTGGAGGAAAAGCCTTTCTAAGCAAAGAGAAGAGCGGATACAAACATAGAGGGGAGAAAAAGTTTGTTAGAGAAAGGAAGGAAGGCTGGGATGACCATTGTCCAATGTCATGCCGTGAATATGCCTTCTGTGGTATCCTTTCATAACACCCAGCCCTGTAGGGCACCCCGTCTGCCCTCCTGAAACACCTGTTAACTAATGGGCTTTTTGTATTAAGTGGCATTTACGATTTTTATTACATATTAAACCTTGTACCCTAAGCTTCATTCATGTGCTGTTAAGGCATTTCTATCTTTGGGTGTTATGTATATGTGTGTAGGTGTGGAGAGAGGGAGAGACAGAGTCAGAGAGTGAAAAACAGAGGGGGAGAAGCCAGAGAGAGAGAGAAGGGAGAGAGGGGAGCAGCAGAGAGGGTAGGGAAAGAATGAGGGAGGGACTCGGAGTACAGTGCAGGTACGCTGCTATCTTGTTTCTATCTTTAAAAAATTAAATGCAGAAATCAGTGCACCCTGAAACCATTACTCTGTTGAAACCGAATGCCATCAGTCTCGTGGTGCGAGCCGAATGTTACTGAAAGTCACACTGAACGCAAAAAGCTCCAAGGAGCGAGAGCAGCAAGACTGAGCATGGCTAAGGGGCAGCTTCTTTTAAACTTTTGGCTATAATCTGAATAGCACAGAGTCTCACAGCTAATGTGTGAACTCTCCTTGATGTAATTAAGGTGGAGCAGACACAGAGCCTGTCCTGGGCAGCTCAGAGTCAAATGGGAAAGATCAACAGTATAGCAGGGACTAATCCTGGAAGAGAGGCAGAAGCAAACGCACACCAGGGGAAAACGCGCCCAGCAGGGGTGGGAATAGCCGTGTTCTGCAGGAGGAGGTGAGATTGAGGGGCTGGGCAGTAGTCAGTAGGGGCTGGCACTCCAGGTAGGAAATACAGCACAAGTAAAGGAGGCAGAGCTGAAAGTACACAGTGTTTTCAGGAAATAAGGAGCAGGCGAGTGTGGTTAGAGGATCAGGGAGTGGCTGGTAATGAATCTGAAAGTTAGGCAGAAAGTCAGGGAGTGAAGGGCCTTAAATGGCCGATGAAGAACTTTGGAATTTCTGTAGGTGTGTGTGCAGGGAGGGTTCCTTTGAAGATTTTTAGGAGGAGACAGTGATCAGAGCTGTGTTTAGAAAGTTCCCTCTGACTGCTCTGCAAGGATGGAGGCAGAAGAGACAGGTCTCTTGTTTGGGCACACTCGGTTCCTTCCCACCCTCTCTCCCCTCAGCCGTACACTAAAGTCTGTAATGGGAGATGGAGAAAAACACCAGCCGGCAGGTGCTCTTCCTCCACAGCAGAGCGGACTTGCCATTTTTCTTTTTTTCTGGGAATAATGACAGATTGGCCTGGTGGGAAAGTGTCCTCATGAGGTCATGTGTACACCCCTACACCCCTGTTTAGGAGACGCCTGTGGGCCCGGAGCAGGCTCAAACAGAACTGAGACCAGCTTGCTGGAGGGAGCAGGGAAGAAGCTTATCTGTTACCTGCTCAGGAGCGAATCAGCTTGGTGCTGGGTTACTTCCTCAGCCAAGTTTCTCGATGACTTTATATTTCAATTTGGGAAAGCCTCTGTCCTTTAAGAGATGTTTCTCTGGCTGCAGCTCAACAGTGGCAAACATGGACACTGGGAACAGGCCCAGAGTCCTGAAATGATTAATACCCTGTGTTGTGAGACGTCCAAAAGCATGGATAGCCCAAGCTTTTGGAGAGCCAGGCAGCACAGTGGGGTGGCAGGCAAGTCCCTCAAATCCTTCTGAGGGGTGACATCTATAATGCCATAGATTAAGGCCCAGACAACAAACCTCCTAATGGACACTTTCGAGAAATGCCCCCGATTGGTCTGCAGAGCTCCCATTATCCACAGATTCTCCAGGAGACTCGGCCAGTTCCAGCTTTACTATCTTCTTGTGCTAGACCCTCTTCTTCCGCTTTGGCCAGTCGTGGCCCTGACTGTCCTGACTGCCACATATCAATGGCTTTGTTTATCTCATTGTGCGCCTGTTTTGGAAACACTCTCCTAGACTCCTGTCTGACTCATAGGTTAAGGAGCGTGAGTAATTCTTCTGGAACTCGCTTGGAACAGAAGGGAACCCTTCCCATTTGATTTCCGGTCCTAAAAAAAGACAAGATAGTTCACACAGGATGCTAATTAGTTTTCCTATTCAACAGTTAGCGTGGCCTCGCCTGCTTGGAAAAATGCCTTTTGTGCTACGGGGCTTAGAAATTTGAACACCTCCAGTTTTACTCAGAATTATAAAACAACACCAGAGTATCAGTTTGTTGTGATCAGTTTTCCTGCTGAAGCTGTAATTTTTATTACAGAGGAAACTCAAATGATCTATCTTAATGAGACATGAAAAGTAGGAGGAAGGAACAACTAGATTTTGCTTATGAATTTTTTTGTTTTGTAACATTGCCAATATGAAGTATTCCAGCACTACTTGGGCAGAGGGAGAAGGAACAGTGTGAAAGTCCAGAGTCACACCTTAGGGGCAAGGAGCTTTGACTTTCTACTTTATGCAGTTTTGTACAGTTCGAATTTTCCACAATAAGTGTGGGAAGCAGTAAGGAAAAAAACCATGTTTATTTGGAAATGGTGTCCTCATTCTTTTTTGTCTTAGCTGCTGTGTGACTTTGGTTAAGTTAATTGGCCTCTCTGTTCTTACTTGTGAAATGAAGATAATAATGCACCCCTTGGAAGGTTGTCAAGCACTAAAATATACACTACATGTAAGTACTTGTGTTGAACACACACAGTCATGCTCAATAGGCTTCACCACTATTGTTGAATTACCAGTTGTTCATTACCAATGCCCAAGACACCCTCTCTGAAACATACCTGCTGAGTGGTACAGAATGTAATTCTCACTCTTGATTGAAAGGAAGAATATCAGCAATATCTATCCTAATTAGGAGGACATTCTATCAGGAAGACATTGGAAGAGAAAGGTAAATCCACAAATTTCCTTATGTTCTCTCCAATCCTTTCTCAAGGAAACAGCTGGGAAGATCATTGTTCACTCCACACTTCTCTAAGTGTAAGTCGGATTAGGCCACTGCCCACTTGAACCCTTCTGATGGCTTCCAGAGCACTTCGAATGAAGTTAGACTCACCTGCTCTCTTAGTCCCTCCGGCTCCACTTCTGTCCCTGTCCCTTCCCTCTCCCACCAGCTCTCTGATCTCTGGCCTCAACAGGACCTCAGTGGGCAGCCCACTCTCCTACATCCAGTGCTCCTTCAGGGATCTCAGCTTAAAGGTCACCTCCCCAGAGAGGCCTTTCCTGGCTACCCCTATCATTATTCTCTACACAGCCTGTCTATTTATTTTACCATACTACAAATAAGGTATAACTCGTTTGTTTGCTTAAAGGTGGATCTCTAGATTGCAGGATCCAGGAAGGTAGAAAGTAGACCAGGATGGGCATGTAGTAAGTGCCCAATAAATACCCCACAGTAAGAGGGCAGGGGCAGAGCTGTGCACAGAGGAAGAGAAAGAGAGAGGAAAGGAGGAAGAAGGGGGGAAGGAGGTAGGGAAGGGAAAAGAAGGAAGGAAAGAACAAAGGAAGGAAGGAAGGAAAGAAGGGAGAAAGGAAAGGAGGGAGGAGGGGAGCCTACATAAAAAAGAGAGGCTAAGTACTCAAATGGGTGACTTTAAAAGCATAATGACTGGTGGCATGACAATTCTGTGCTAATGACAGAAACACTTTAGGAGGGAGAATAAGGTCGAAGAGTAAATTGATGCTCTCAGTTCAAACACACTACATTTAAAGTGAAGCAGGACACCCAGGTGAAACATGCAGAAAGATTTGAGACTGAAACTGAGGGCCAGGTCAGGGCCGGAGATGCCAGTGAGAAAGGGGTGAACATGCTATTTAAACTCTCAGAATGGAAGAAATCTCGAAAGGGCAGGGGAGGAAGGAAATAGAGAAGTGGCTTCTGGGAAGCAAAACCTTTGGGTTCCAGGGGGAATATGCTTGCAAAACAGAAATTAAAGGAACTCAAGAAGAGCAACATCAGAAGTGGAGCCTGCAGCTTAATTTGAGCCAAGAAGGGAAACCTCACCCAGCTGGGAAGTGGACGGGATTGGCAGACCCATATCTCTACTACGCAGGGCCAGGGAACGAGGAGGCAAGTTCAGGCAGACAGGAGACAGAAGGTGGGCTGAGGTCAAGGCCAATGGAGAGGAGGAGATGGTTGGAGAAGACACCACAGGGATGTAAATTGCCTGAGAACGCGTGGCTCACACGTTACTGATACCTCTTAGCAGTGGTCTATCAGCTACAATTAAACTAATATGGACAAGTGACGGGGTTGATGGCAGGAGTATTGTGAGGTTAATGAAGTTTTTCCTTCCCTTCAGCCTTTCTGCTTCCATCTGCTTCCTTCTTGGCTGCTAGTGGTGGTCCAGGAAGAGGGTCTGGAGCTGGAGGGCCCTGGAGTTGTATCCCCCACCACCAGCTGTGTGACCCTGGGAATACGTCTTCTCTGAGCCTCAGTTTTTTGTTTCAGGTGAGGGGGATAAACCCTCCCTTCCATAGTCGGGAAGATATAGGAAAGCCTCCTAAACAGCCCAAGCACTCAAGAAATTCTCCTTCTTCTTCCCAAGACCTCTCATTTCCTGCTCCCTCCCATCCTTATGGGGCATAACTATGTCAGCTCTGGGAGGTTTGTCAGGAATATTAGCAAATTAGTGTGACTATTCTAAGGACAGACAGTCCTCGAGTTACAAACAGCCCACTGAGGTACAGCTCGCACTTACGAACAGGGGCTATTACAGGACATAGGTAAATGTGCCTGTTCCAACTTACATGCACATTCAACTTAATAACAAACTTACAGACCTATCTTATCTGTAACCCAGAGACAGTAAACCCAAGTGGGTAAGGTGGTCCTTCTCAAACCCCAGCAGGCAACAGAATCACTTGGAGGGCTCTTGAAAACAGATTGCTGGGCCCCTCACAGAGTTTCTGCCCTGGGAAAGCCAGGGTGACATCTAGGAATCTGCACTTCCAACAAGTGCTGGGTACCGCTGCTGTTCCTAGGGCACTGGGATGGAGTATTAGGGAGGAAGGGGCAGACTATTAATAGCATGTTAAGAAAGCATCTCTTGTTGCTGCGACGTTGTTTTCCTTGATAAGGATAAGCTGGGCTTGGTTCAGAGAAGTGCCAAAAAGGCCGAGGTTTTAGAGGGACAGGACTTCACGAAGGTGGAGCAACACCAGCTTACAGTTTCAGGCCGGGTGCCTTCAACCCATGTTCTTTAAGTCTCTATTTAAGTCAAGCCTTTTTTTTTTTTTTTTGAGACTTTCCTCACTTCCCCTGGCAGATTTTGGCCATTCCCACTCCCAGCATTCAATATATCGCTTTGTTGTGGTCACTTCTCACTGGGCCATACATGTGTTTACTGACCGTATTCCCCACCAGCCCGTGAATGCCTGGATAGGTGGGACTGCATCACATCTCTCAGCATCTCACTTAAATGTTGCAGGGCATGGTGGCTCCTGCCTATAACCCTAATGCTCTGGGAGGCCGAGACGGGAGGATTGCTTGAGCTCAGGAGTTCAAGACCAGTCTGAGCAAGAGCAAGACCTGGTCTCTACTTAAAATAGATAAACTAGCTGGGTGTTGTGGTGGGCATCTGCAATCCTGGCTAGTTGGGAGGCTGAGGCAAGACGATTGCTTGAGCCCAGGAGTTTGAGATTGCTGTGAGCTAGGCTAATACCACGGCATTCTAGCCCAGGTAACAGAGTTAGACTCTGTCTCAAAAAGAAAAGAAAAAGATGACTTAAATGTTTATGGGCTGCAAACTAACAGTGTGAATTAACAAATGTGTTTCCTAAGTGTTAACATATATAGTCCCAGGAAAAACTATAAAAATGGGTACTGTGTCTAGATATTGGGAATTGGGAGCAAGTGTTTTCTTATCTGACAAAGATGGGTTCAGCTCTTTGTTCCACCATCAGGTATTGTAATCTTGGGTAAATGACCCAAATCTTTCTTTTTTTTTTTTTTGCAGTTTTTGGCTGGGGCTGGGTTTGAACCCGCCACCTCCAGCATATGGGGCCAGTGCCCTACTCCTTGAGCCACCAGCACCACCGACCCAAATCTTTCTGCGCTTCCTTTTCATCACTGGTAAAATAAGGACAAGAATCTTTGCATGTATATGAGGATTAAATGAAATAACACATAAACATGTTTAGTGTGGTGCTTGGCACATCAAGAATATTGAACAATAATAAAACTTCATATTTGATAAAATCAGCCAAAAAGAATTGGAAAATGAGAATTGATCAGGCAGGGAAAATGTGACCTTGTTGATTAAAGCTATTTCCTTCCAAGGGTGGCTCCTTCATCCATGGATTCCCAAGTGTACTCTTTTCAAAGAGCACTACGGATATTTCTACTTTAAAATCAAAGCTGTTTTAAAGGATAGATATTTTTCAATGGGCAACACCCTTGTGAGAGGAGGAACACTGTGCATAAATTGGACCTAATGACCCGGCAGGACGGAGCAAGCAGGACTCTGTCATTGCTCAATTAGCCTCAGAAACAGTAAAGCACAGGAAATGGGATGACAGCAAATGTCAAAGCACAGCAAAATCCTCATTAATGCTGAACGTGGAAGTCACACTTCAGCTTAAAATGTGCTGAAACAGAAATAGAAAACAAACATGAGGCCCTATGGGTCTTCTTTAAGTACGGAAAAAAAACCCATGAGTGATATGTTACTCTATGAGATCCTGTGATCATCAGGCTCGACTGCTTGTTTGTCAAGAAGCTTTTATCTTCAGATTCATTCTCAAGGAGAGCTCATCCAGTGCGCTCTCCCCAGTGTTCAAGTGTGCACCAAGGACTACCCTGCAAACAGAAACTTGAAGACAGAAGCTTTTCAGCTGAAAAGAAAACAAAACCCCAAAACCTTCTGCATTGCAGTTAATGGCCTCTTACTGCTTGCTTGGCAGAGGATAAGTGCAATTTAAAAGCGTGGTTAGTAGCCAATCAAGAAAAAAAATCTGAAGCATGACTTATGCCATCTTGTTTTTCTGTTTTTTTTTTTTTTAAGAGAAAATGCATTTCTCGCATTCAATCAGCCAAGTAGACCCATCTTTTCTTTCACTGTAGCATAAGAAACAAGATGGAATGTTCATCTTTTCAAAAGTTTCTGGTACCGGGCGGCACCTGTGGCTCAGTGGGTAGGGCGCTGGCCCCATATACCGAGGGTGGCGGGTTCAAACCCAGCCCTGGCCAAACTGCAACAAAAAAAATAGCTGGGCGTTGTGGCAGGTGTCTGTAGTCCCAGCTACTCGGGAGGCTGAGGCAAGAGAATTGCCTAAGCCTAGGAGCTGGAGGTTGCTGTGAGCTGTGGGACACCTAAGAATTTAAAATCAGATCCTATTTTCTAATCTTAACTAATTCATACTTTCAAATGTAGGGAATTGTAAACTATCATTTATAAGAAGATCCTTTGGAAGTTTGAAAACACCTTCTAATGGGGAAAAAAATTTCCTTTTCATTGACTGTATTTTCACACTAACAGAAGACTAGTTAACTTATGATATGCTTAAAAGGGCAGTAGGAATAAAAGATAGTACTAGTTCTTTGGGTTTTTTTTTTTGGCCGGGGCTGGGTTTGAACCCAGCACCTCCAGCATGTGGGCCCAGCGCCCTACTTCTTTGAGCCACAGGTGCTGCCCAGATAGTACCATTTTGGGGGCACTTTTATAATACCAATTAAGGGTATAGTAGGTAGTGCTATTTCAGAGATGGAAAGAGCACAAACATGAGAGTCAAAGACACCTGAAACCTGCTAACCAGCTTTGTGATGTTGAAAAACTAACTTTACCTCTTGGAACCTCAGTGGCCTCACCTGTAAAACAGGGCTAACGCCAACATTGCAGGGTCGCTGCTGGAGGCCAGCACATGGTTTGAGAGCAGCCCCACTGGGGTCAGATGCCTGGGTTTGGATTCCTGTTGTTCCATTTACTTGCCAGAAGCCTTGGGCAAATTATTTAACTTCTCCTTGCATCGGTTTCCTCATACATAAAGAGAGGACAAATAAAAATTTACCTCTGGAGTAGCTGCGTTGATTATGTTAGGTGGAGTCAATATGTATAGACTATTTTGAATAATGCTTGGCATATGGTAAGCCCCATAAAAGTGTTACTGTTTATTAGCAGGAGGAGGAGGGGGAAGAGGAGAGGATCTGCTTCCTGTCTCTTCCTGAACAGTAAATGAACTATCCTAAATTTAAAAATATAGATGGATAGTAGTTACTTACTTACGATATTGATTTGGTTCATGGAAATTTACCACTAACTATGGAAAAGAAATTTCATTCCTGAGATTGTGTAAATGAAGACAGGGAGAAAGAAGGAAGGATTGTGTCTCGCCAAAACCACAGTTTCAGACGCACTTGGTTTAGAAAGAATGTCAAATGTTACCTATTCTTCACCAGAAGGAAAACAAGCAACAAGTCTCTGCAGCCAGACATAGGATATATTGTTTTGAGAAAATGGAAAGGAAATCCCAGACATGCTCGGGCAAGATTATTATTCCCCTGCCTTTTAATTGCGTTCTCCATGCTAAATATAGTTGCATGGAACTTCATTTATCATTATTCAAATAGCCCCATTTGTGGAAGATGAAAATATTTGATGTCTTGCAAATGAAGACAGCTGGATGCTGAAAACTCAGTCTGAAGAATTGAACAGAGTGAGCATCTTATTGTATTCTTTTTCCTTGGTACAGTGAAATGGATGGAGGAGAAAATTTGATTTTCATGGAGAGATTACCAAGTGTCTCAGTTTCACCTACCTGAAAGGGTTAACTCTTAAACATCATGATGGACCAGGAGTCATGGCCAACTTTCCAAATGCCAATATGGCATTCCGTGTTGGGGCAAGAGAGTGGAGGACTGGATCAAAGAGCTGGTTTACCCTCATTTCTAAAGCCTGCTGTCTCTGGGAAGTATGAAGTCACCAAGACCATGGCCTCAGGGGAAAAAATATATATTGCTCATTTGGGCCCAGGTGGGGACTCTGGGTTAAGACAATGACCCGGTATAGGGTGTGGGGTTGTGGTGTTATAGTTCCTTAATTGTGAATGTTCCTGGGCAGCAAGGTGTCTTCCCCAGAAACACCTTTAAGCTGGAGAATATCTGAAAAATAAGAATAAAAAATAATGCCAAGCACTACTAAAACTGTAAGGTATTTTGAATTTCATCTTGGAGCTGGAATTCACAATACAACTCTTAGTATTTCTCTGTTAGTCTGCTGAGATAAAAAGGGACTCCCAAGTCATAAAATGAGATCACCCTGGAATTTTCCAGGGACCTCAGCCCAACCAGGGCAAGTCATCTCAAAGGTGGTCCAATTTGTAGGTGGATAACTGGTGATTTTAACTAAGAAAAAACCAGAATAACATAAAGTGGTGCCAGAAAACACACAAAGTGTCCTGGGACATTTGGCTCTCCTGACAGCCTTTTAAAATTATTTTTATTATTATAAGCAACTTTGTAGAAAGTTCATCCCATGACCTTTTCAATAAAAAGTGAATATTGAGATATCTCTATGATCAGCTACAACTTTTTCCGTATGTATATATCTTATTTATGAAAGTTCAATCACTCTGTATATGATGGGAGCCGTCCATTTCACGTGGCATTATTTATAATTTTTTTTATTTGACTTTTTCTATGTATTTATGGCCTAAATTCATACTTAATATTTAAAGGATAGCGTAGTATCCAACTGATATAAATACTTATTTTCCCAAAAGTGCTATTTCTTATTATTGAACTCCCTGAACAAAACCTAACAAACAGGGCGGCACCTGTGGCTCTGTGGGTAGGGCACCGGCCCTATATACCAAGGGTGGTGGGTTCAAACCTGGCGCCAGCCAAATTGCAACAACAACAACAAAAAAACCCAGCTTGGCACCCATAGCTCAGTGGGTAGGGTGCTGGCCACATACACTGAGGCTGGTAGGTTCAAGCCGGCCCCGGCTTGCTCAACAGTAACAACTGCAACCAAAAAATAGTCAGGCATTGTGGTGGGTGCCTGTAGTCTCAGCTACTTGGGAGGCTGAGGCAAGAGAATCACTGAAGCCCAAGAGTTTGAGGTTGCTGTGAGCTGTGACTCCATGGCTCTCTACTTTGGGCAACATAGTGAGACTCAAAAAACAAACAAATAAACATAAAAACAAACAAAAAAAATCAACATTTACACTGTAACTTATGGAAAAGTTTGTTTCCTTTTATACCCAGTGAGATACTTTATTTGCACATATTATCAACTCACAATCAGGCAATAAAACATAAAAAGTGGCAACTCTAAAAATTGGCAGACAAATAATGTAAATAATGCAATTACTTTTAGAAAAAAAACTAAGAAAAAATTATTCATTCTTTTGTCTCTTTGTACTATAGAATGTGGTATTTTTTGCTGAAAGTTAATATGACTATTTAGAAAGTCAAAATAGTCAATGTGCTGCATTCTAGAATCTAGTTAATGCATTTATTCAATCTTTTATTCAGCTGATATTTATTGCACATCTACTGCATGTTGGAGACTGTTGTGTGAGAGACGTACCGTGTTTCCCCCAAAATAAGCCCAAGCAGGATTTCTATGTATTTGTTACATATAAGCCCTACCCTGATAATAAGACCTAGTGATGGGTGTGGCTATCTACATTTTGGCGCAGGGGGGTAAGGAAGACTGGAATACCTTTTATCTGCCACAGCTCCTTTCTCCCAGCCGTTGGTACTTGCACGGGTGCGCATGTGGTAACCGTGGTCGCAGGCATCCTATTGCTCATGTGCAAATGGCTAGGGGAAAGGAGTTCATGCATCACTAGCGCCAGCCCCACCAACAAGGTTGGCTCCCCTGTTAGGTTCCAGAGAAGAAAATGAATTAACTGTATTTGAATACATGTAGATTGTTGTATTATACTTAATAAAAATAAGACATCCTCTGAAAATAAACCCCATTGTGTTTTCTTCAGAAAAAATAAATAGAAGACAGTGTTTTATTTTCAGGGAAACACGGTAGTAGTAAGTTACACCTTCCCTCCCAGACCTCACTGGGGAGGGAGCATACAAAATGTTAGGGAGTGATGTGTGTTGTAAAGAAAATTCAAGGATTAAGAGGGAGAGAATGACAGGATGAGGTGAAATGGGAATCCTGGTATTCTAGAAAGGGAGGTCTGGGAAGTTTTCTCTGCTGGGGGGTAATTGAAGCCAGTGTTCGAATCTTGTGTGTATCTCTGGAAGATGATGTCTAGTGTGGGTCCATGGAAGAAGTAGGGCTCACTTTGACATCTTTTCATTGTTTTGTATTCCTTTATTCAAACAGTACTCATTCTCATGAATGTGCTACTGCTTTGATAGCTGTCGGAGACGGAAGAGGGAACCGTACAGGTGTGGTGCCTGCCTCACAGAGCCTGTGGGAAGGCCAGAAAGTCCCAGTGTGACAGAACTTTGAAAGAGGAAACACAGGGTGCTGTTGCAGTAGATTTTTATAGCTGGGAGGTCAGGGAAGGTTTCCCTGAGGAAGTGACCTTTAAACAGTGAAGCAGGTGTGAGCTAGATTAATGTGGACAGAGGCAATGGGAGTAAGGGAAATTTACAGGCACAGGGTCAGTGTACAACCTTTATTCCTTTTATTATTCTCAGTGACTTTCAGCTGTGTCACCTACCCAATCTTCCGAGGACCAAGAAGGACTAACATCATTTGATTATATTTCCTTGCCTTTCTCTGGCACATGTGCAAACGCATGACTTGGCAGTAGATGAATACAGGAAAAAGCCCATGAAGCACAGGAGTCAAAAACAACAGCAATGATATAAACAACATTAAATGACTCTATTCATACTCAAGATTTGGATATCTCGATTTGCAGTAAGTTTTATTGTCAATCAATCTTTTTGATAGTTGGAGTGCCCTTTGAAACATAGAATTGGGGTCATAAATCTCTTATAGGCCATTTATCAAGCTATAGTCATTTCTGGTTTTGTATTTAAGTCAAATATATAATTTTGTATATAATTTTTTGTATATAATTTTCTATGTCCTTAAAATAAGATTTCTGGCCTAGAAAGAAGTGGCAGTGGGAGGAGAAAACATCAAAACCTCATAAGAAAAAATATGAAAGTTTTTATTTCCTGCTGATACCAACTGATTCTCAGAAACCCTGTCTGGTAATGATGTAGGGTAGGAAACCATGGGTCAGTCCCATAAGCCTATACTCCACAGAGGGCCTTGAGGTTTAACCATTCCAAAGAATGCTCTTTTCTTTTCTTTTCTTTTTTGAGACAGAGCCTCAAGCTGTCCCCCTGGGTAGAGTGCCATGGCATCACAGCTCACAGCAACTTCCAACTCCTGGGCTCAAGCGAGTCTCCTGCCTCTGCCTCCCAAGTAGCTGAGACCACAGGTGCCCGCCACAACACCTGGCTATTTTTTTGGTTGCAGCTGTCATTGTTGTTTGGCAGGCCCAGGCTGGATTTGAACCCGCCACCTTAGGTGTATGTGGCTGGCGCCTTAGCCACTTGAGCCACAGGCGCCGAGCCAGAATGCTCTTTTCAAAACATTCACTCATGCTTCTCAACTTATAGCTGGGTTATGTCCTGATAAACCCATTGTACATCAAAAATATCGTAAATCAAGAATGCATTTTATACCCCAATGATTTAATACCCCAATAAACCCATGATAAAGTCCAAAAATTGTAAGTCAAATCATCATTAAGTCCTGGACTCTCCTTGTAATAAAGAAAAATTAGAAACAATGTGAATGTTTTCAATAAGAGGGTTGAATAATGGTGTATAATGCCTCCATCTCATGGAATACGCTGCAGCCTATAGACAGCATGTTGTAGATGAGACTGACTGGCAAGGGAGAAAGCTCACGACAGATTAATCTTATGAAAAAGCAGGATGCCAAACCAAATTTTGATGTGATAAACATTAGGCCAAGACCTAATATAATTACAAAGAAAATTTCACAGATAAAATACATCAATATTTTCATGAGGGTTATATCTGCTTAATGGAGTTACAGATTATTTTTATTTTCTTTTTCATTTTGTGTTTTCCAATTTTGTTTTTTTTGTCACAAATGTATGCTGGTTTGTAATTTGAGAAAAGAAGTATAGTTTTTTTTTTTTTTAACTGCAAATAGAAAGAAGAGATTTGAATAGCAGTCCGCTCTCTTTTTTATTTTTTTGAGACTGAGTCTCACTTTATCACCCTTGGTAGAGTGCGGGGGTGGGGGTGGGAGGATGTCATAGCTCACAGCCACCTCAAACTCCTTGGTTCAAGTGATTCTCTTGCCTTAGCCTCCCAAGTAGCTGGGACTATAGGCGCCTGCCACCATGCCCATCTAGTTTTTCTATTTTTTTTTTTTT
>NW_003852396.1:42336822-42380538 GCF_000181295.1 Otolemur garnettii
CCCGCCACCTTAGGTGTATGTGGCTGGCGCCTTAGCCGCTTGAGCCACAGGTGCCCAGCCAGTTTTTCTATTTTTTGTAGAGATGGGTTCTCACTCTTGCTCAGGCTAGTCTTGAACTCTGAGCTCAAGCAATCCACCCACCACGGCCTCCCAGAGTGCAGGGATTATAGGCATCAGCCACCATACCTGGCAAACAGTCCTTCTCATAATACACACACAATCGTATGCAAAATGGGAGGGGCTTTTTTTTTTTTTTGTAGGTACATTTTGAATCCGTAGTTTTTATGTGGGTAAAGTAAAAGACCCAGTGTTCACTGAAGAGGATCTGAACAGGTTTTATTGTTTGGGATTGTGCTTGGGGATTTTTAAGTTTATTTTAAAAACACCACCAGAAAGAGAAGGCCAATGAAATGTGTCGACTTTACAAGGGGTAACTCTCTATAAGGAGTAATTTCTTCTCCAAATGACAGGTGATGCCCCCAGAAGCATCACTGACATCTCACTATCCCAACTGCTGACTTTTTATTTTATTTATTTATTTATTTTGAGACAGAGTCACACTATGTCACTCTCAGTAGAGTGCTGTGGCATCACAGCTCACAGCAACCTCAAACTCTTGGGCTCAAGCGATTTTCTTGCCTCAGCCTCCCAGCTGGGACTACAGGCAACCTGCACAATGCCTGCTGTTTTTGCTGTTGTTGTTTTGTTTTGTTATTGTTGTCATTGTTGTTTAGCAGGCCCTGGCCAGGTTCAAACCCAGCAGCCCTGGTGCATGTGGCTAGTGCCCTAACCACTGAGTCCCAGCACTGAGCCAACTGCTGACTTTTTAACTGGAATGTGTACGGTGCATTCTTAATTGTGTGTTGTGGGTCCTTCATGTGGCTGTCCTTTTATTTATATGAAGTGTGTGTGTGTGTTGTCTGTGTGTGTGAGAGAGAAAGAGAGAGAGGAAAAAACAGGGAGAGAGAGAGAGAGACTCAGCTTTATTTTTATGGTCTCTGGATATCAGGTTATGCTTAGAAGGTCCTTTCAAGGGCCTTATAAAATTTTCACCCATTTTTTCCCCTAGTGTCTTTATAGGTTTCATTCTTTACATTTAAATCCTACGTTCCTGTGGGTTGTATTTTAGTATAAAGATAGGGTAGGGAGTAAGTTTTCTGTGTTTCCATGTGGCTAGTTGGTTTCATTAAGATTTCTTGGAAAGTTGATCTTTTTTTCCCAGTCATTTAAAATTACTTTATACTCCATTTTCATACACTTTGGGTCTGTTTCTGGATGCCAAACTTTTCATTCATCTATTGGTCTGTTTGCATATCAATACCAGGCTATTTTAATTGCCACAGTTTTATAATAGTATGCTTTAATAATGTCTTAGGCCAAATTCCTCTAACCTACCCCATTTTGTTATTCAACAGCATATTGTCATTCTTTTTAGTTCATTTATTCTTTTTTCTTTTTTATTTTTTTTTTGCAGTTTTTGGCTGGGGCTGGCTTTGAACCTGCCACCTCCAGTATATGGGGCGGGCGCCCTACTCCTTTGAGCCACAGGTGCCCACCCAGTTCATTTATTCTTAAATGGCTTGACTGAAAACTTCGCTCTGCTGTACCAACTAGAGTGGATTCTTCCTTTCTTTTATATGCTTCAGAAAGTGGATTTTATTACTGTTCCTTCCAGCGAAGCTGGGCAAAATCTATACCAGTGTTCTGCCTGTTCTTTAGAGCTTCCATTGAGAAGCCATTGGCCAATGGTGCCTTTCGCCCTCTCTGGGTAAATGGAAAAGCCCCTTTCACATTTGGGCACCAAGATCTCTGGAATCTTGGCCGTGTCTGCAAGCAAGATCTAGTCTAAAGCCCCATTACACGGTCTAGGACACATTCCAAATGAGGTTTTACTGCTCTCCCTTTCTGAGCCATCCCATTCAAAAACGAGCCAAGGAAGACCTTTTAGGAAGCAGCAAAAGAGCTATAAACACTGGTTAACCCATTAATGCTGATGTTCTCCATTCCCATTTTTGTACGTCCAGATGAAAAAATCAAGCCATTCATCCACACATACATATAAAACACTTTCAACTGGGTCAGCTGCTAAGAGATAGCTATGATTCATTTTCTAACTTCTCATTAAATAACAAGTGACTTCAGAAAGTAATCTCGTCCTCCCTCCCTCACTTTCCTCATTTCTGCCTGTGATTTCCCTGGTGTCCTATGGTAGTAGACCTTCTGGCTCCAGAAGCAGTTGGAGTAAAACAGCTTTCTTCTGGTCAGATCTCTTTGTTGCTCTCTAGACAAAACTCTTTTCTCCACTAGAGTTTCTTCTGGAGCTTTCCAAAGTTGGCTTTTTTACTTTCTTGCTTCTCCTTCCCTTGCTCTTACTACTCTGTATTTCCTTCTATTCTGATTCTTCTTTCACGTGAGTGGGCATCTTTAGAGAGCGTTGTTCAGCCCATGCTCCCAGCCGGGAGAATTACCCAAGCATCTCCTGGAATCCTTCTTGCTCAGTGGTCCAGGACATTCATGAAGGGCCAGTACAATGTGGTAGAGGGTGATGAGTTACAGAGAAAGTGTTACAAAGCAGACAGGCCCAGAGAAGCTGAGTCCAGAGGCCACATGACCCTAGACAGAGGAGAGATGGGAGCTGCCTTCTTAGCTAATGGTACGTCTGTTCCAATCCTTCATAAGGATTTGCTGTTTCTTCCTTAAGGTTCCTTGAGATACTCCTGTTTTGGCTCGGTGCCTGTGGCTCAAGTGGCTAAAGCACCAGCCACATACACCTAAGGTGGCAGGTTCAAATCCAGCCTGGGCCCGCCAAACAACAATGACAACTGCAACCAAAAAATAGCCAGGTGTTGTGGCAGGCGCCTGTGGTCCCAGCTACTTGGGAGGTGGAGGCAAGAGACTCGTTTAAGCCCAGGAGTTGGAGGTTGCTGTGAGCTGTGATGCCACGGCATTCTACCCAGGGGGACAGCTTGAGGCTCTGTCTCAAAAACAAAAACAAAAACAAAAAAAAACAAAAAAGAGATACTCCTGTCTTCTCCCAATAAATCTCTCCCTTTTGGTATACTTGAAAAAGTTTCTGTTTCTTTCACTTCCTAAGTATGTGTGGACATCCTATCCCTGAGACATAGTCCCGGGAATTCTCTTTTTCTCTCTATAAAACCCCAATGGATCAGAGAATTGAGGTTTAGTAATACTTACCACCTCTAAATTGATGACTCCTTAATCTGTATCTCTAATGTATGATGTTTCTTTGTTTTGCCAAAGTAATTGTAAAGAGACAATTTAACAAAGAAGTTAAGAGTATGAACTCCGAGGTCAGACTACCTAAGTAGCCTGGATCTCAGAACCTCCCCGTGTTTCAGTTTCCCCACCTGTAAAATGGGAATAGAAATACCTACCATGGCAGCAAGGGGGTTGGGTTCTGAGAATTGAATGAGGTAATTCAAATAAAGTTCTTAGAACAGCTCTTGACTCATTGTATAACTGCAATGAATATTGTTATTCTTATTCTTATTTATAGCAACACATTCGTACCTGATTTTCCCCAAACACTTTTAATATGTCCATCTCAGGACTCCCCAATTTCCATCCAAAGATAGCACGAATGTATAACTTCCTGGTCCTGTCATTGGTTTCTCCATCCCATCCAACAGGCCTGAACTTGATGTTGGGTCTGTTTGGCCTCAGAGCCTGTACTTATCCCATTACACCAGCAGTTCCCAAAGTCAACTGCCTCTCAGATTCCAAACACATTGAATCAGAATATTCCAGAATGGGACTCAGAATTCCATATTTTTAAAACCTCCCCCACATAATTCTAATGGATCCGATCATTGCTTCAACATTTAGGGAATGACTGTGGATTATACCACTTTATTTTCACTGACCGCATCTGTAAAATGCGAGCAATAAATGTCTATTTCATAGAATTGTGAAGAGTGATACCTAACATATATTGAATCTCTACTGTGTGCCAGGCACTGTGTGCTAAGGGCTTTCCACTTATTATCTCGTTTCACTCTCACAACAACCCTGTGAAGAAGATATCAGATTGCCCCTTCACAGATAAGAAAACTGAGTTTTAAAGAGGCTAAGGAGTTTGATAAAAGTCATCCAGCTAACAAGTATGGAGACCTAGCATACTGACTGCTGGGGTTAAGGTGAGGATTACATTAAACAATGTATTTAGAGTACCTATGTAGAGTACGTAGCAGGTGGTCAATGTTCTCTTTCTTTTGTCCTTATGATTCTGTTCATGCCCAGTAAATTTTAGATTGAAGACAATAATTTATCCTTAGCAGTGGGCAGAGAATTAAAAATTCAGCATTGTGGAGGTAGAAAATAAAAGGGAAGGTGGGTACCTGTAGAAGGTGGATGTGTTTGAGATCTCTAACAGAAAGAAACTCAAAGGAGGTATAATCACATATGGAAAAGGGGTGCATGGGATGTGAAGGCATTGCTTGGCCACCAAGGGTAGGAAAAGGCAGAGAGATACCCTTTAAAAGAGGAAAACAAGGTATGAGACTAGACCTGTATCACGTCACAGGAGGAGAGTCCCAACAGACACCTATTCCTGTCCCCCTCCCACCATGTTTATCCAGTTCTTAGTTGGGCACTTTCTGTGACAAGAAACTAAACTTACTGAGGTAGAGGATGCTCTAGTTGTTGGAAAAATTTTATATTGATTCACTCTAGAGTTTCTACTCATGGGTCAACCCCTTAGGGCCCCGAAGAATAAGTCTAATTTCTCTTCTACTTGACAGCTCTTCAGGTATATGAAGGCAGTTACCTTGTACTCCCTGAGGCAAAACTTCTGCTTCCTTTAATCGTTCCTCATATGACATAGTTTCTAGCCTCTTTACATCCTGGTCCCTCTCCTTGTGCATGTAGATAATTTCTCTTTGCCAAGCCTGAATTTCAGACCAAGTGGGCGGCACAGTAACACCTATCTTGCTTTACCTATCACACTTCTGTGCAGCCTAAGACAGCACTTATTTATTTTGGCAGCCACAATTCAGATTAAGTTATTTGTTCACCTAAACCCCTTTACAAGCATCTGTTAAAACATCTCTGCCCTCAGCCTGCCTTGGAGCGGTTGATTTCACATTTACCCCTGTTAGTCCATTGCTGTAGTATTGAATTTTCCTTAAGTCATCTAATGATGTCTCCTCCCCTCCTGGTTTGTGTCCTCTGGAAATGTGATGCAAGTCTTCTGTGTTTTCATTCAGGACACTAATAAAAATCCACAAGTCTGGGTCTGGGAGTGCCTTCTGCCATCCTGATGCTAACTGGTGTGGCACAGAGGACTGGATGCAAAAAGTTTGATTTAAATCATGGCTATGCCACCTACTGTGTGACCTGGGGCAAGTTAAACTTTGAGTTTCAGTTTCCTTATCTGTAAAACGGGGGCAATAATAGCTTCTTCACATGTGGTTATGAGGATTAGGGGAGAAAATGTGGGGGTAACACTTAGCACCTGGTACATAGTAGATGCTGCCCACATATTAATTCCCTCCACCCTTCCTTTGGTTTAATATGGACTCTTTAATCAGTATCTTTAGGTTACCGTCACTTAACCAGTTATTAGTCCAATTAGTTATACTAATATCTTTATTTCTTCATTGTTATACTATTGTCAAATTGTTTGCCAAAGTCTTATTTGCAGAGTGGTCTCCTCACGAAATGGGGGAAAAGACAAGGTAAATAGTGAGATTCCATCTGTGTGTAAACTTGGGAAAAATAGTAAGCTAATAATAATGACAGCTGACCTTGGAAACTGTTAGCATTCAGCCCACAAGCACGTATTGAGCAAACACTCTGTGCGTGGCAGTAAGCTAAGGACGAGCAATGGTTTTACAACAAAGCATAGTATCTGTGTTCAAACAACTAAGGCTAGAATTTTAGAGACACAGGGGCTAGTCTGGGTCACAGAATCAGATTGATTTACTTTCATTTGTTCATATATCCAGCCAACAAACTTTTATGGAGCGCTTGCCAGATGCTGGGCACCTGGTCCCCTCCCGCCCCCCAGGATCTCCCTCCCGGTTTAGATGCTGAAGGGAAGCAGACATGGATAACGAAAAAGAAGACCTCCTCATATTCAGGGAGTCTAATATCTAGAGGGGTTGGAAGTTCTTTGTGCTAAAGGCTCTCTTCTTAAGTGCTTGAGATGCAAAAATAAAACAGACCCTCTGTCCTTTCAGCAACCAAGCCGCGTGTCGTCGTGGAATTTTAATTTTCTGTAATCATTTGTTTCCTTCTGTCTCACTCCCTGGACAGCTTTTTGCAGTAGAAACCACAACGGCTGGGCTGGCGTCTGCTGCACAGTAGGTGGTCAAAACCTGGCTACTGTAAGGAAGCGCAATACAATCGGTCCGCGCTTGAGTTTTCTCTTTGGAACGAGAGTGACATCCCCAATGGGGCGCTTGGAGGTCAAGACGAATGAAAAGAATATGAGAACACTTGCAGTGCTTGGGGTGGAAAAGCCTAGAAATACGAAGTATTTGTTCTTTCGTTTGGATTTTGGCAAACCAGGGGCTTTAGTCAGGGTCTGGCACCCAGGGTTCCTAAAATTGCTTTCCTAGATGGAGTTGGAGGAGGTAAGTCAGAAAATAACTGGTTTTAGTCAGGGTGCCCGAGTGGAGCAGGGGAAGGACGAGAGGTGAGACCGGGTAGCTAGATGCCAGCCGGGGACCTAGAGAAGAGGGACATCCCGGGCGACCGCGAGGAGGGCAGCGTCCGCACCGCAGTGGCCACAGAGAGTGAGAGACCCGAGGGGAAAGAGAGAGGGCAGGGGAAATTCAGGAGATCGCGCAGATTGGCTCTCTTCTCGGGGCGTGCGCGCCTGGGCGCCAAACGATTGGTGGCGGGAAAGTAGCAGGTAAACCGGCCCCCGCTGCTTCGCTATTGGTCGGTGTCCCCTCCAGCTTCCACATAACTGGCCAGCGGGCCGCCAAGCCGCGCGCGGATTGGCCGAAGGCTGCCGCCGAGACCGGTTCCCTTCGGGCGTTCGGATTGGCTGGCGGAAAGAGGCAGGTATCCGGGCTCCGCGGCTCCTCCATTGGTGGGCGGGGAAGGGGGGTTGGGCACAGCGATTGGTGGGCGGGGGGCCGGGCCTGGGCCGGCGGGGAGCGGATTGGTCGGAAAGTAGGTTAGTGGTGCGACATTTAGGGAAGGCAGAAAGTAGGTCAGGGACGGAGGTGCCTGTTTACCCGCGCCGGACTCACCGCCGCCGCCGCCGCCGCGGGATCCGAGTGCGGGCGCTCCCGGCGAGC
Source organism: Otolemur garnettii (assembly GCF_000181295.1). Taxonomy (NCBI): domain Eukaryota; kingdom Metazoa; phylum Chordata; class Mammalia; order Primates; family Galagidae; genus Otolemur; species Otolemur garnettii. The sequence continues at coordinate 42,344,094 of NW_003852396.1, forward strand.
CACGGTGAGTGTCAGGTCGGCGGCGGCCAGTGGCGCGGTCCTGAGCACTCGGTCGGGGCCGTTAGTACCCTCACAGGCGCGGCGCCCCCGCCGCCGCCCCGGACTCAGCCCGGCCGCCGGGGAACCCTGCCCGACGTGCCCGCTGCCCGCCTTAAAGGGCCCATGCCCGCTCCCTGCCCCCACCCGGCGGTGGGGAGGCTGCGCCCCTTAAAGGCGCCGCGCCCGTCCGCCCCCATCCTCCTCCGGGGGGCTGGCGCTGCCGGCTAGGGCGGGCAGAGGTGCTGCAGGCGCCCTTAAAGGAACAGGGAGAGTGTCCGCTGGAGTACCCACCTCTCCTCCGCGGGCATCGCTACCTGGCGGGGTAGGGGGCAGCCAGCTCCCTCTTAAAGGGACAGTTCTGTCCGTTGGGCTCAATGACTCGAGCTAGGACGAGTCCTAGGTGTATTCTGAGGAGCTATGGGGACCCCCGAGGGGCCCATCGTTGCCGGCTGCGTCCCAAGGGCGTTGGGCTAAAGATGCCGCGTCGGCCCTTCCTCCCACTCTCCACTTCCCCTTCGCGAGCTTGTGAGGCTGGGTGGGGGCAGGGAGGGCGTCTCCGTCAGGATTGGGGAGTTCGAGCCTGCCTGGCTTTTCGGCCCTGTAGCTGGGACTGGCGCTACACTCGGGAATCCCCGGCCCGACATGGGGCTGACCTCAGCGTGCGAACTTTCGTCGGGCCTGCGCCGTCGGGGTCCTGAGAGGCCCCGGGAGGATCGCTGGTGGTCTGCCAGCCGGCGCGCGACAGCAGGGGAATTTCGCTTGGCGCCCAGGTGCGGGTCAGACGCCTGCCTCGGAGCCCCGCGGAGGGCGCAGCGCGGCTGGCTCAAGCTCGGGGTTTGACAGATGTCAGGGAAGAAAAAGGTTTTCACTCGCGATTACCGGTGCCCTGGCAGCCCAGAGAGCTTCAATTGTTCGCAGGAAGAAGAGGAAGGTAGAAATTAACGCTGACCTTGTGGGGCGGATGTCAGCCACCCTGAGGGGGTCGCGAGAGCAGGCTGTGGGGCTCGCGCTGCTGCCAGACGGCGGGCGCCGGGGAAAAAAGGGCTGCGCTGGACATTTGCGTCGGTTGTCAAGTTTGTGCTGCCGGCGAGAGACCCGGATGATACCCCTCACCCTGCACCTTCTCGCCCCTCTCCGCTCCCCCGCCTCAGTCCCTTCCCTGTCACCTAGCGTTGTTGTGGCACTTTGGCGCTTTCGGTCTCTAACCCCGTGTTACCTCCCCATTCCTTAGTAAGGAATTATTAGCCAAGTTTTCTCACCCAGTTTCCAGACATCAGATTCGGTCTTTATGAAGAAGCATTTCTTGACACTACCCGTATGCCCGTATTTCCAGGATCTTCGTTTTTTAAAAAATCCACAAAAGCTGTCCATTATATGCATCTCATTTCCCACAACACTTGCTGGTTATTTGTCCTTCTGACATTGGCCGCTTTAATCTATTTTTATATGACAACTATTATTTTAATTCTTCTGGTCCCGTTAATATCAAGATCTGTCAATTTGGGTTGGTGGAGTTTTTAATTAATGTACCCGTTGAATCATGAGCTTAAAATAATCATTGCTGCTTCTGAGCAGTTTTGAATAATCTTATGCTCTCCGCACTTGCAAGACTTAAAAAAAAATCACTGCTGTTAAATTTGATTTCCATATCAATGAAATTCCAAAATATTTTTTTAAAATGCAAAATTTAGTCTTTCAGTTCAGGCTTTGTTATTGAGTTCACTTTATCGGTAAGTCTTTAAAAACTGTTAAGCATATGAAGAAGGCTGGACTTTCCTGGACAGGATTTGAAATTACTTGTGTCATTTGAAGCTGGATCTGTAGAGGCATTTTGGTTTTGATTTTGATGAAGCCAGTAAAAAATAACAATGATGAGTTAAAACTATAGCTAAATTTGTATTTTATTCCAACCCCTGGAGTTTAAAAGGAAGGCGAAAGGAGCAGACCTCCTGCAAAAGCACTATCTGGGAATTAGGGGGCATCCATTCTGGTACTAGCCCAGAGTTGGACTCTCGTGGCTGTGCCACTTTGGGCAAGTTACTGAACCTTTCTGGGTTCTGTTTGCCTCCAGTGGAAATTAAGATGGTTGAACTAAGGTGATCTCAAAGGTTCCTTCTGTAAAGTTCAATTAAGTCTCTAAATATTTAATACCTTTGAATTCAGGTTGGTGTTTACCTCCTGGCACCTCCAGAACCTCTGAGCTGAAGCCCTATTTTCATAGGAAAGTTAAGCAGATCAACAGATGGTGTTTTAAAGGATCCATTTCAAATGATTTATAAAATGATGACTACTCATGAGTTTGTCTGCTATTTGCAGAAGAGGTTTTCAAGCCACAGGGCAGGAAAAGGAAGTGGCTGTGTTTTCAGATTTATCCCTTTAAACCAAAAATCTCTATGGAATTTATATGCTAAAAAATGGACAAGCACTGTAGAAAGATTCGGCTGTGTTAATAAAACTGTGTAAGAAAAAGTATAGCCTAAATATTTAATATCTCTCTGATGTAAGGGTTGCCTTCTGCGAGCTGTTTTCTTTTTGTGATTTCGTTATTAACTCTTGCTGTGGTAGGAGAAAGTTGATTATAAAGAAATGGTTTCTGCCTCTTACAATATTCTAATTATAGGCAATGATTTTAGTTACCACCATGCTACTAAAGTAGTTACTTGCAAGGAAGTAAAAACCCCTTCTAGACCTTGAGGTTTAGTTGGGAGCTCAGAGGCATAGGTGTGTCCATCTCTAAGACCTTTCTCTTCTTGCTGCTTTATTGCAGACTCAGACTTACCCCAAACACTCACCCCATTTTTTCTCCTTTCTTTCCCAAAATGAGACCTGCTCCGACTTAAGCTTCCTCAACATCTGTTCTTTCCCACCCAAAATGTCTTGTCTCTTTCCCCTTCGTCCCTTCCTCTTCTCCCAGTTCAAAGAAAGCAAGTAGATCTCTCCTCTTCTTGGGCCCTCACCGTGGGTAAGGGCCTGGGCTCTGGTGGCAGAGGCTCTGGGATTTGGGGTTTCGGCTGTGTAACCTTGGACAGGTGCTTGACTTGTCTGACCTTAGGCTCTTCCTCTTGGTGTAATGACATTGCCTGCCTCATACAGTCTGTATGGGGATTAAGGGAGATGATGCGTGTAAAATGCCTGGCACACAGGAAATCTTCCTTCAGTGCCAGCTGCCACTCCCTCCCACCTCTGCCAGGGTCCTGTCACCATAGTATCCTTTGTGCTGTTTTGTCCTCAGCCTCCTCACCATGCCCCCCCAAACCTTAGTCTTGATTTAGAAGAGGAAAGAAGAGGCAGATGTGTAGTGCGCTGCTGTGTGCCAGGCAGCTTACATGTGTGTACCTTTGCTGCCCTTGAGTCTGTATGTCACCTCCCTCCCTTCCTATCAGCCTCTGACTACACTTGGAGAACTCACCTCCTCCACTCTCATGTCCTATTCCATCCTTAGCACCTGCACCCTGGCTTCTCTCTGCCATATTTCTTTATATTTCTTCTCAAAGTTTTCCCTAAGAACTGTCTTAAATTCCAGATGTCCATTCTTAGTCCTAAATGGTTGTCCTTGGCCCCTTCATAGCTTTTACCTCACATGTCCTTCCCCCTTGAAATCCCTTCTTCCCTCAGCCTTTGGGTCATGTTACTTTCTTGATCCTTTTCCTGCAATCCCCTCAAGCGGGTGTCCACTATTCATACTATCCCTCTTGGCCCAGCGTCCCATCTCTAGTCCTGACCTATCTCTCTGCATTAGCTGCTGACAGGTGCAGTGTGGACACTGATGTCAAGCAGCCTGTAGCTAGTAACTTTGGAGTTATAGGCTGCTTGCAGGTACCATCCCCTGGAGTCTATATCACTGCATCCCCCAGACTGTACGAAGAGGCAGTTTGGTTGGGTGTTTTAGAGCACAAGCGTCACATCCTAACTGTTCCTGACTAGCTTTATGACTATGGTCAAATTGCCTTTGTTGTCTGTGTCTTGGTGTCCTTATTTATAAAACTGGGATCATAGTCATCCCTACCTTAAAGAGTAGTAGTGTGGATTAAGTGAGTTCAAACATCGGAAAAAGCATGCCAGGCTGTTTGTGGCACATGGGGAATGCTGAGGGAATGTTGACTGTCCATCTTGCTCTTCTTTGTTGGGCTTGCTGGGCTCTTGCTGGGCTCTTCAGCCTGGCGTGTAGGGATCTCCACATCCAGCCTGCCTGCACACCTGACCTTGCTGTGTCGAGGCATATCCAGTCAAGCTAAAGGGCTGCCCATTCCCTGCCAGCCCTTGGCCTTGGCCATCCTTCCCAACCCCCAGTCGTCACATGTCCAAATCCTCCTCTGCTTTAAGACCCAGCTCAGAGACTTGGTCCTGTAGCAACTATTTCTTCATTCTGTTTTCCTTCCTCCCTACACCTGGCAGCAGCGTCCCCAGTTCTTGATCTTACTCCAATTCTCTTAGGTTCTGCTGCTTTCCATATTGTGTTGGGCTGTTTCTGAGAATATCTCACCTGCTCCTGGGAGGAGTTCATCTTGATTTTCCCAAAATGACAAGCACAGGGAGGTTTTAGGACATGCTTACCCAATGCACATGGCACTTGAAGATCTTAAGGAGCAGGAGGAGGAAGGGCACAGGCCCTGGGGGACAGAGCAGGTGGAGGAAGGGCACAGGCCCTGGGGGACAGAGCAGGTGGAGGAAGAGGGGTGCACATGGCAGAGAGGTAGGGGCATGAGATGAGGGGTGCAGCAGGTCTTCCTTAAAGGAGGGTTTGATTTGGGGACTTCACTTCCGGGGGAAATGAGATTGGATAAGTTTTAGTCATCTTTGCTACAGGGAACGTTGAGTGCTGGCATATAATGGAAAATGATCTTTATTTTAGAACATGTTGTCCTTTTAAATAGTGTAAACTCACATTTATCCAGCCTGGTTAAAGAAGAGGATGACGGTCTGCCTAATTTAATATTCTGGTTAATGCCCTACCCACTGGGTTTTGTGCATATACTGGGTAAAACATTTACATGTGGTTATTCCTTTAACTATTGTTTGAAATGTCTGACCCAAGCAAATTATTTTGCTTCTTTGAGTCTGATTTACTTCATTTGCAAAACAGGAATAAGAATAGTTATAGTACTAGCAGCTAAAACTTAATTGAACACTTTCTATGTGCCAGCAAATATGTGAATCACCCTGTATTTATTAACTTGTTTAGTTCTCCTAACAACCCCCAGGAGGCAGGTGCTGTTATTATCCTTATTTTACAAGTGAGGTGGTTGTGTAAATGCCCAGGGTCACTCGGCTGGTATGGGGTGGAGCAGGGTTTGTGCCTGGTCTGTTCTCTTAACAGTGCAGGAGATGTCCCTGGGAGGAACCCCTGTGTTGGGTCGTGCATGTCATGCACTTGGTGTGTTGTTGACAAATGTGTGCACCTCAATTAGAGCAAAGCTGAAGCCCTCTGCAGTGGCACCAGGGCAGGAACGCAGGTCTGGATGTTACCGTTGTAGCAGTTTGTGAACATTCCCTTCACATCCTGTTGTGCACGGCTGTCATTCCTGCTTCCTCCTGTCTTTCTGCAGCATTGCTCTGACACAGGCACCCTGTGGCTTAGCCAGCTTCTCCCTGGGTGCTCCTTGTGTGCGATGAACCTTTCACCATAACGCACTACCTCCCTCCCCCATCTGGGTGTCTGCAGAGCTCCTCGCTGGGGGTGGGGGGACCTTTTCAAAAGTCTCATACCCTCGTCCTCCTCTCCCCAGTTCCTTACCCCAAGGACTGATGTCCACAGGCTTGTGTATCCACAGTTTTTGTGTATGTATATGTGTGTGTGTGTATTTTTAATGCCATTTGTTCCCCGAATACATTTAGATAGTAAGGGACACATTGTTTTATGTCAAGAACCTGTTACATAAAAATGTGTTATATAATGTTCAAATATATACTGCATAGTGAAATTAGATACCGCTTCTTTTTTTTCAAAGAATAAAAAGATAATAAACACAGGCTATCCTGAATATAATTAATCTCAGATTTGGGAGGCGTGGAAGGACATGTCCTGCCCTCAGAGCCCTCGTTCTGAACTCTGCTATCCTCCTTGAGTGCTCTGAGAGCAGGGTGGAGGGGAAGTTGACCTGAATCTGCCATGGTATGCTACTCTGAGATACTTCGGAAATTCTTTCTGGGAGAAAGCCTTGACATGTTGCTGACTTCCATCTCTCTCATGTCTAAGCAGTGAGAAACTGTTTTTGCCCCCTTATGCTTAGACCACCCAGGTCATTTTCTGACCAGTTTTCTGCTCTGCTCTCTACTTCTTTCAATTCTTCCCACATGTCTGGCCAGCTTGGCCTTCTAAGAACAGCCCTGCTGCCAGTGGCATGCAGGTGACACCCTGCATCCAGGCTTCTGGGCTCTCTATAGCCTGACCCTGTTCCTCCTCAGCAGCCTCATTGCCCAGCTCCACTCTCAGACCCAGCCCTGTGCCTGAGGGTTAGTTCTGCTTGTCTCTCCCCTACACTCCCTGGGCCACCCCATACCATACTCTCCTGCTGTGGTCTTTGCTCAAGTTGTTTCTTGACCCGAATGGCCTTTCCTCCTTGCCTCTGCCTGCCTTGAATCTCACTTCCTTGTGAAGCCTCTAATGACACTTGCCCTCTTTGCACACACTCTCTCCATCTTTCTCTTTCTCTTTTTTACTTTTGATTGTCAGCCATTCATTCAGAAGCAGTAGTGTTTCATACTTAGCAAATTACCACATCGTGCCTAGTTAGAATGACCAGTTTTCTCACTTTTTAGTTATATCACAATTATCTTGTGCTCGCTTCCCAATCTTCAGTTCCACTGTTTCCTCAATCAGTGAAGTTTACTGGATACCTAGCACTGTTTTACACACTAGGGATACAGCAGTGAGTAAAACAGAGGCCCAGGAGGAGGAAACAGACAATAAACAAACATGTTAACTCCTGGTAGTGGCAGGTGCTAGGAAAGCAATCAAATAGAGTAAAGCAGTCTGATGACATGTGGTGGGAAGGAAGTTGTCTTAGCTGGGTCAACAGGGGAGACTTCTCTCAGCTGGCTATATTTGAGCTCAGCTTCAGGATGATCTGGAGGAAAGAATCCCAGAGAGAGGGAACAGCACATGCAAAGGCCCCAAGGTTGGAAAGGCTTGATGTTTTTGAGGAAAGTGGAAGCAAGTGTAACTGGATTATGAATTCCTTGAGTACAGATGTTTTTTTCTCTCTTTTATTTTCCTTGTAACCCTGAGCCCAGTATTAGAAAGGCCCTGTAAATACTTGCATGCAGAATTAGAGCATTTGTACTTGGTTGTATATTGCATAAATAGCAATTTAGCATACCCTGCCTAGAGGCTTTTAATAAAATATTACCTTGCATTTAAACAAATTAAGGGTTTAAAGGGTTTTCTCATAAATTCACTCCTAGTTTGTGTCCCCAACTATTACTGTTTTAATTACGTATGGTGCAGAGCTTTAGACTTCAGAATTCTGTTTTACATGCATATCCATCTTAAAAACAGGTTTTGTTCCAAAAGTTTATTTGTAAGGCAGTTGATGGAAACTTGGAATAAATTTTTCTGTAGAAAAAAATGAACTAAATAGTGGCTAGTTCTTGAGCAAGCCCACAAAATCCATTTGGTAGTGACTGAAAACATGCTTAGTGCTAAACCATTATTAGCAGCCATCAAGCTTTCTGCTCCCAGACCCCTCCTCTGATGCCGTTGTAGGTCATTTACTGTTAGCATCAATGGCACCCATTACCCTTATTCACGTACTATTTTCTGGTCTAAAAGTTTTATAAAACTTTTACAAATCTGCCTTTAAAATTTGGTTTCATGTTATAAAATCTTGTTTTCTTCTTTCTTTCCAGGAGGACAGAGGTTTATCAGTATTTCGTTGTTTAAGCCTGCCCTCCGATGGCTGCCTCTCAATTGCTTCTTTTATTTTATTTTTTTGAGACAGAGTCTCACTTTATTGCCCTCGGTAGAGTGCCGTGGCATCACAACTCACAGCAACCTCAAACTCTTAGGCTTAAGTGATTCTCTTGCCTCAGCCTCCCAAGTAGCTGGGACTACAGGCATCTACCACAACACCCGGCTAGTTTTTTGTTCTATTTATCATTGTTGTTTAGCAGGCCCGGGCCGGGTTCGAACCCACCAGCCCCCACCATGCGTGTGGTCGACGCACTGACCACTGAACTATGGGCGCCAAGCCTCAGTTGCTTCTTGAAGAAGGATAGGATACACAAATAATGAGCAGCTTTAACCATTCCCGTGTACAGTGCTCGGCAGCCATACTTTTCCTATGAACCTTGATTTTGATCTGCTGTGTTTCTTGATGAGTTGAAAGAAATTTTGTCTTAGAACTTTTGGTCCAGATAAGATTGCTGTGTTCTTGGCCAACTTACCTTCCATGTAATTATGCAAATTATTTTTTCTTTTTAACTCTTGGGGATAAAAGTGGTGACTATGGTTTGTTTACTTATAGAATATACTTATAAGCACCCTTAGGGAATGGAATGAATTTGTAGGAGACAGCAGCGCTGAAAGAGTGTGGGATCAAAAACAATTTTAAATGTTAAATGCAAAGCTATTTTCAGTATCCTACTGGAAGAAAAAAAATTTTTTCAAGGTTTTAGAGGATGGGAGAGGTTTCTGCTCCAAAGGAGAGAGGGGTCTAAGGTTTTGCAGTGATGCAGGCTACCTCATCTTTAACCAACTACCACCCGCCCCCTCTTTCCCACTTTTGAGTTTTGTTTTTGGCATCATGAGCCACAGTTGCCATTTGAGAGGTTTGATATTTAAGTGTCACTAGTGGCAGAGCTCAGCTGGCAGTGTTCAAAAGACTTGGGTGTGGAGTGCCATTGTGCAAGCTTCCTTAGTACATTCTCGGGTGAAGGGTACCTCACAGGGAGTGACAGAGCACCTTCAGCACTGCCTCTGGTCACTTGTGAATGGTATGTTCTATGTTTTGTTTTGTTTCGTTTTCTTACTTGAAGGTATAGCAAGTAATTGGTGCAAGAAGTTGTTAATTGTGGACTTCCCTTTGGAGCTAGAGGGTGGTATTATACCTAGTCTTCCTCTGTAGATGCTGGAATATGAGCCAGAATGTCATCTGTTTTGTTCTTTGCTGTATCTCCAGCAACTAAGACAATGACTGTACAGAATAGCTACTCAGTAAACACTTGTTTATTCATTCAACGAGGGAATTCAGCTTTGGAAGAATGTCAAATTTCCTTCAGTCTCTATCAGTGTAGGCTCATGAGCTTGGTCCTATGAGGTACTTTGGAGTTTAGGTTACCATTTCCTTTTGACATCTGTGTTCCAGGTTGACCAGATTATCAGTATATTTCACTGATGCAGAGGAGTTAACTGGCCATGGCTGGCCCTGCCCTGCAGATGTTCATCTTCATGTTATCTTTAATTGGCTCCAAAGTACAACAGACCTATAGAGCTGAGCCACATCAATTAAAAGGAAACTTATTGCTGATTTATTTGGGCATAGTACTACATATTTATTCAGTCAGCAAGTATCTGGGGGGTACATGCCAGGCACCATGCTAGACCCAGAGGAAGAGCAGAATTCATTGCTGTGACCAAGAAGCCTGCACTTTCATCTACTTATAAAGGTAATCCAAAGCCACATGGAATGGCAATGGTCTAGACTATAAGTGCTCAGAAACTCGAAGACTCGTGAGATCTTTGTGAGCATCATAGAGGGGAAGAGGCTTCATAGAAGTGGTCAGGTTTACCAGACCTTTAAGCGTGGGTAGGATTTAGGTTCACAGGGGTAGGTGGGAACATAGCGTAACTAAAAGCACAGAAGTAGGAATGACCAGTTTGCATTTGGGGACAAGACTTGCCTAGAATGGGCCTTGGAAGATCATTCAAGGCCCAAACCTGAAGCTATTTTGGAGGTTCAGTAGCCTTCCTAAGGTGACTCAGCTTATAAGCAGTATCCAGCCTTGAAAACAAGGCCATAGAGGATCTTGACCGCTGGACTTTGCTGTGTCCCAGTGGCTACCAGATGCAGGATTTGGGTTTCATTGGGAGTTTTAGAATCGTGAGCTGAAAGGAGCAAGGCTCAGTTTAGTCCACTCCTTCATATACAGATGGGGAAACTCAGCAGGGTTGAGTCAAAGTTCACCTTGTGAGGCAGAGACTGGTAGGCAGTGGAGAACCGCTAGAGTTATTTTCTATGAGTTTGATTTTAGTGACATGAAATAGTTCTCCCTAAGGCATTAATCCAGTGTTAGTGTTCCAGCTAGATTGGAGCAAAGAGGGCCTAAATGCAGCAGAGACCTGATAGGCAGCTACTAGATAAATCCAGACAGAGGCAGAGAGGAAGCCAGAACTGGGAATTAATTGTCAATTGTGTTAATCAGTATGTCTGTTATCAGTCACCCCTTAGATTTCTAGAGTGCGCTGAACATCTGCCGGTGCGAGTGGCTTTCAAGTATGTGAATCTGCACTGGACTGTGACTGGGATACCTTAGTTAATGAATTCTCCAGAAACAAAGGGCTATTTTGGAAGTCAAATGTTTAAAAACAAATACCTATATTTTCTGGAAAAAACACCAGATTAGCAGATAACTTGCATTCTGGCTGCTTTCGATACTTAATCGCTGTACAGCCTGCGCCAAATCACTTGTCTCAAACTGAGCCTGATTTCTTATCTGTTAAACAGGTTCTACAGTTCTCGTCCAGTCCCTTACAGTGTGGTCTGATGCTTGAGTGAGATAAGGGAAGAATAAGGGTTGAGAAGCTGTAAAATCGCTTCCTGGCTGCAGGGCACAGCAGCAGCTTTAACAGTGAAAGTCTTCTGGCCTTCACCCGGAAAGCCTGGGAAGGCCAGAGGGAAGTTCCCCTACCCCCAGGGCACATTCAGGAATGTGGCGCTGTCCACCAGGTGGGTGCTGACGAGCACCACTTTGTTGGATAGGGCCACAGTTTAAAGATGATTATGCATTTCACCCCCCAGAGATGGGGATCCCTAAGCCTGGGAATGGGTGGGAAAGTTAGGCAAAGATGTCGATGTGAATCAGTTCTTCTCTGTAAACACCTCTTGGGATGGTGACAGGCAGCTGGGAACCAGAAAAACAAGTGCCAGAATCTCGTCACCTGGTGAGTTGGGCATTCTTGGGTGTTTCACCTACCCTGAGGCATTAGGCAGAAATCCAGAGGAACCTTGATTAACCTGGGTCCATCATGCTGTCCAGGTAATACCTGGCTACAGAGCCTATAGCAAAACCTTGACTGGAGATCTAAATTATTGACATTACAAATGTATTTATTATTATTATTATTATTAATAGCAGTATCTGACCTTTGACTGTTTACCATAAGGCAAGAACTGTGCTAAGTGCTCCCATGCCTCTTCTCATTTAATCTTCACAATTATCCCTATGGGGCAGGTAGTGTGTCAGTCCCATTTTTTAGTTAGGGAGACTGAGATTTAGAGGTCCCTCAGAGGGTACATGCTCAGTGGAAAAGGTGTGATTCAAACTCAAGCCAGTCTCACTCCAGAGTCTGCATGCTTAACTGCTGTGATCTTCCGTTTTCCTGGTACCCTAAAATGCTTCTTGTCCCTGGTCTGAGGTTTCTGACGACACCATGGGTCTTTGGAATGCATTTGGTTGGTAGATGTGTGGCCACCCAGGGGCCTCGGCACAGTGCAGCTCTCTTTCCTTCATAGCCGGAGACTCGGGGCTGCCAGCTACTCTCTGGCTGGTGAGCAAATGGATGCCAGCGATGACTGCAGCAGAAAGGCCAATGCTTGCCAGCTGATACATGTGGGGGAGTTTTAAAGGCAGCAGAAGAGATTGCTCTTGGTCAGTGTTTCAGAGAGCGGCTGGGTAGCTTGCAGTCTGCTTAAAGTTTTCATGAAGGTACTCATCAAAATCACCCCACAAAAAAGCCTTCCCAAATGTCATGATCCCGATAAGAATGCCATTTAGTATTCCTGTGCAGTTTGCAAGTAGTTTTTACATACAGTGTCTTGTTTAGTTTCACCACAACCCTATGAAATCTCTTAGAGTTGGGAAATTGCCTAGGGAGTTTAAGCAACTGTCCAGGGTCCCAGAGCTGGTCAGTGGCAGAGCCAGGACTTAAATAGTGCTTTTCTGACTTTAATTTCTACTTTCTACTCTTTGTTTTCTTTATTGAAGATGATCTTAAATGTTCTCCTTTACTATATTTAGAAGTCAGCAGGAATTATTGAAATGATCTACTTTGTGCTATCACTGTTATTGAATCACGGTGAATAAAAGGTCATGTGTTTGGTTGTTGTGTTGAGTTCAGTTGATTTGCACCCACTTGTATGGTTCAGAATGCACACATATATTTTTGTGATATATTAGTAGCCCTTCTAGCTTTAAAAGCCCCAGGGCTAATAAGATGATAAATCATGGAGTTTATATAATTTCTTTAAAAAGTTGACCATCAAGAACTTCTCGGTCAGGAACACAGCTCCAATTATAACACTGTTTCCATGGAGACATTAGCCTTGGTTTGCATCATTTCAGCTTTTGGTGCCTTTTCTAGGAATGGAGTTAACTGCCGAAAAGAGACAGGACTGGTTGTGGTTGTCACTGAGAGCTCTCTCCTGTACTGTTTCTGCTGGAGGCTGATTTGCCTTTCTGGTTCCTCTCAGTTTTTCCTGTGACTTAAACATAAATCATCTTTGAGGTCCTGGTTATTCCTGTTTTTTAAAGTTTTCTGTGTAATATAATTAAATGGAATGCTTTCTTAATATAGTTTTCAACATCCCCTTTAAAATATTTAATTGGTAGCATGGGGCTTTGCTAGAAGAATGTAGGTAGAACTGATCACATTCAAGCTTATTGTATTAGTTTGGAGAAAATAAGCAAGTTCCTCTGCTATGGACACCCACAGACACAATGGCTGAAACCAGGTAGAAATTGATTTCCTTCTCATATACTAGTCCAGAGTAGATAGTGATCCAGGTCTACTATCTTCAACACATGGCCTCCACTTTATGTTTGAAAGCAAAAACTTATCTCCTAGGGGAAAGAGTTAACACAGCCAGTCATTTTAAGGGGAAGACCTGGAGGGGCACATTCTCTTTTACAGTGGCCAGAATTCAGTCATATGCAACATGTAGTTGTGAAGGAGGGTGGTAAATATCTTTAATTGGGAGTCAACAAGTCCAGCAAAATGCAGCCTGCTCCCTGTAGGAGTGATGGGAAGGATACGTAGGGTTTTGAAGCTGCTGCTGTAGAGCTGGGAGATGACATACAGGCACACAGAAACCAGGGATGTGCAGCCATCCAGAGGTGGGACAGCTCATTCCTCGGAAGTTAAGAGCCAGGGGCACCCACATGCTAAAGGGAACATCAGTCACCAAAAGATAATTGGGTTGTCAGTATGAGCAAATCCACCAGTGCAAGTGGTTTAGTAGAAGGAGCACTGGATTAGGAGGCAGAAGACCTAGGTTTGAGTCCAGCTCTGTTTTCCATGAGGCTGTACCTATTATAGTTACTTAAGGAATTACATTTTCTGTATTATTCACCCTTGGGTACCCGGCACCCAGTCTACTGCCTGTCATGGGCATATTTGTTAAATGACTTGAAAAACTACAAGAGTTGGGGAAATGCACTATACTAGGGAGATCTTGATCATGGATAGTCTTTCCTACTAGGCAGAAAGTTTCATCTGTCCTCTACTTGTCAAGGCCTTGGGCCTATGTGTAAAACCAGGTACCCAATGGGGACCTGACAGCCATCAGGGCAGCTCCCAACTGGGCGGTACTTGACACATAATGTGTGCTTGGCAAGACAATTTGCCTACTCCTTTGTGTAGGTGATAGAACCCAACAGAACTGGAGAGATAACCCAGAAGTGTGAACTAATCTTTATTAAATGATTGGGTCCACTTGCAGATTGGAAGATGAAACCTTCCTAAGGCCACCAAAACTCAATTTCTTGCTTCTGTTTATTTGAAAAACGTGTGGTTTATTCAAAACAGTACCGATGTTCTGACAACCTAATATTGGTAAGGAATATACAAAAAAGATTAATGTTTCTATCTTATGGGCCATTTCTATCTTAGCCATGGTTTTTTTTTTTTTCCTCTTTTGGTAGGGAGATGGAAGCTCAGTGGAATAATCAGTTTTGTTATTTTTTCTTTAACTTCATGAAGGGTTTATATTATTCATTTTGTTATTTAACTCGTCTATTCACTAAGGGTGAACTTCTTTCTTAGAACTCTATGGAGTATTTTTAGATAGACTTTACTGGAAAAAAACAGGAATTGAAATTATATTCACAGTATGCTCTCAACTCTTTTAAAATCTCATGGTTAGAAAGAAGGAAATGCACCAAAATATTAACCGGGTTTCTCAACTTATGGAATTAGAGATGATTTTTATTCTGATCTCCTTCTTTGTCGTTTCCTGTTTTTCAGCAATGAGCATGTACTACTTTTATAATCATAAAAGGCCAGTTAAAAATTAGGCTCGCAAATTAACACTCTCAAACCAAATCAAGAATTTTTATTTTGGGCAACCTGGCTTGGGCTATAAACTCTCATGCTATCTCAGACCTATCCAGATTCTTTTCTGACTGAGGCATTAAGGAACTTGGTATAAACAGGATGTCTTCTGGAAATCAACTAATAAGCTAAGGGCTTCTAATATGTTAGAGAAGATATCCTGAGTAACTTCCCTTCTGCAATTTGACTAGCCTTTATTACAGTTACTTGAGGAAATGAGTTTTGCAGATTCCCTCTTCACTGTGCCTGCATTTCCTCCTTTACCCTCTATTCGTGTATACTTCAGGTGCCCCCACCGTTATCCTGGCATTGGGTGGCTCTGTGCTTGGTTTTCTCAGGCCCTTTCCATTTCTAATGCTCTCTGTTAATTCACCACTTTGTTGATTAGGCGGTAGCTTCTTCCCCCAGCATTCTCACAGACTGAGAGAGAGCATTGTTCATCGTTGTCCTTTTCCCTGTGCATCTTCCCTGTCCTCTGTCATGTGAGCAGTGCTCTTGAGACGGGGGAAAGGGAAAGGGTCAGGACTGTAGGGAAGGGGTGGGGGTCAAGTGGCCACAAAACCTTGGGGAAGGCACTGGCCCTCCATCCAGTGCCCACACCTGGCCGGGCAGGCTCAGGGGTGGCACTTGAGGATGACTTATTGGTGTTTAGAACAAGGCAGTTTCCCAAACCATTCATTCATGTGTTGAGATCCTGCAATGTGGCAGCCACTGTTCTAGCTCCTGGCTGGAGGTACAGTGATGAGCAAGGCAGACCTGGCTTTGGCTGCTATGGAACTTTCTAGGGGAAGAGAGAGAGACAGTTGACAGGGAAATCAATGAAGAAGATAATTACAGGTTGTAAGCATAGCCCCAGAGGAAGTTACATGCACCTGTGTATAGTGGGGGGGCAGAAGTGGGATAGGAACTTAGGTCTCTAGTCCCAAGGCTGGACTGCTTCTGTGTCTCCTGGGCTTTCTGGTGGGAAGGACTGAGCTTCCCTCATTCAGTTAGTGTTGGTCACTCCAGTTACCCATCTCTGGACCACCCCAGGTAAATAGCCATCTCGTCTGAAGAGTGATGAACCAGGCTGCTTGCTGCATGCTGTGGCTTTGTTGGAGGACAAGCTGTATTATCTTTCCTATTATTTTCAATTTTTAAAGAGGTCCAGAATCCAGTGTCTTTCTAGCTAGGATATTGGACTGGTATTTTCAGGGAGCTATTTAATTAACGCTTTCCTACCTCACATCACCCACCCACCCCCACTCCCTTTCCTGGTGGCTCAGTCTGACCTTTGCATGTAATAAGAATATTTTGCTTTCCTGCTGCTCTTTCTGAGACTCTTGACTGCCAGTGCTCATGGCACCTTTCTGCATCACTGTCTGCTTGGCTTTGGACCACCCAGAGAAACTTGGTGGCGGGCAAACTTGAGAGATTCCCCTGAGCATCCTTGCAGAGTCTTCCTTTTGTTCCTCCTTCTCTGGGAACCCTCAGGACCTTCAGCTCCACAAAGACACAGTGCCCTTCCTCCTGCAGGCATTAATGATGGTGCTTGTCTAATCTTTTCCTGTCTTCCTTTTCGGAGAACATAGTCTTTGAAGTTTATCTCATACCTGTCTAATGCGTATGGAAAATTTTTCAGTTCTTTGCTACCTATAGGGGACTGGGGAATCACCTGGCTTTCAGAGCCTTCCTCACTCCTCTCCCACCCACGGGCTGTGACTTTTAACTAGAGAATAAGTCATTCTGCAGTGATGGTTTAATACCCCTCCCAGGCCCACTAGGTAGACTCTTTGATACTAAATTCAGTTTTCTTTTTTTAATACAGTTTTCTTAGGAGCAGGTAGCTTGGTACTATTCTCATTCTTTTGGTTGTTATCTTCCTTTCAAAATGTATCCACGTGGGAGCATATGTGTGCGTGTGTGTGTGTGTGTGTGTGTGTGTGTGTGTATTTCCTTTGATCCGTGACCTGGGGGTAGTAGTGATCTTTTGGGAAGTGTATACGTTTTGTTCCAAGTATTTACTGGCTCAACTCTATAAAGTATTGTCCCAGCTTTAGTTCCACAGTTTTCCCCAGTTTCCAGAGTAACTCTGGGGTTCACTGCACGCAGCATGAAGAGAATGTACGGCTTGGGCCTGCCCTGTGAGCTCACAGTCGGGCTCAGTGAGGACTCCGGGTGCTTCCTGCCTGGTGCCCTGGCTCCTTCGGCTTCCAGCAGCTGTCACACCATCTTCTCTGTGAGAATGTGGCGGGGCACTTTAAGGACCTGGTGCTGCCTGGCCTCAGGAGGCTGGGAGAGTGTCTTTAGTAGTCTGTATAGCTCAGGTGTGTCTGCACACCTATTACTCCACCACAACTTGCAAAGTACATCAGTTTGCTCTGGAGGAAACAGTTCTGTTTAAAAAACAAATTTGCTTTATAAGTTGCCCCTTTGTTTGAAGACCTCCGCTCCCTCTCCTCATGTGCTTTAGTTGGTTAACATGGTCTCCTGGCCTCAGTTTGACTGGGCCACATGTGGCTGGCAGACCCCCCTGTATCCCTTAGGTTGGGGTCGCCTCCTTCTGCCAGGGAGGAAAGGAAGAAGTGGTGCTTTCTCTGGTTTTGAGATAAGACAAGCCTGGATAAGTCTGTAGGGATAGAGTTGTCTGTTCATTCAGCTTTAATTGAGGGTCGACTGCGTGCCTGGCATGGTGGGAAGCCACTGGAGTGCTGAGAGCAAAAGACCAATACCTGATTTTTGTTCATAAGGGTTCTCTTGGCTGACTGTGGGTTGATGTGGGGGAGTGTAAGAGTGCAGAAGGGAGACGGGTTGGGTGGCAGTTGCTCTGATTCAGGAGCAATGCTGGCTTGGACGCTGCGGGTGTTGGAGTGAGGGTGGATAGGGCACAGACAGGCCTTTGCTGGCTGCCTTTGCCACATATCCCCAGGCCCTAACCTTCCTGAACTGTGAGCCTGCTCTTCCCCAAGTGTGCCAGTTCTGCCAAGCTCCTACTCCAGGGCCAATGCTATTCATTCCATCTGGAATGCACTCTTCCCCCGGCTTCCCAATTCTACAGCACTGCCACTGCCTAACTGAGTGGCCATGGGCAAGTTTCCAGGTCTCTCTTGAGCCTCAGTCTCTTCCTCTGTGAATAAGTACTCATGGAACCTACCCTGTGGGACTATGAGGACAGGTATAACTGAAGATGGTGATCACAGTAGCTTCCAGAGCAGTCTCCTACTTCCAATCTTGTGCTGCTACTATGCACACCTTGCACAGTGATCCTGTGACTAGGGGTCAGATCAGGTCAGGCCATTGCTCACAGTCCTCTCCACAGTAGTTTCCTGTCCCACTCAGAGGAAAAGCCAATCTTAGCACGGTCCTTAAAGCTTCCCGGCACTTCTCTGACCTCATATCCCACCCTGGAGCCACAGTGTTTGGTTGCAGGCTGGGTTCCACAAAACTCACTGTGGTGCGTGTGAGTAGTGCCTCCAGTTATGCAGTGCACAACTTGTGCAGCTGTACATGCTGGCCCTACCTGCCCATCCTCTCTTGCTCCACTGCACTGGACTCCTCACTATTTTCAGACATGCCGGGCATGCTTCCTGTGCAGGTTTTTCCCACTGGCTGTTTCCTTTGCCTAGAGCATTTCCCTCTAGATGTGTATATGGTAAATTTGCTTACCTTCTTCAGGTCCTTTCTCAAATGTTTCCTGATTTGGAATTGTACCAGCTCACCCACTGTCCCTGAGATATTCTCTTTCCCTTTTCTGCCTTATTTTTTCTCATAGCATTTATCGCCATCTAATATCTTATACATTTTATTTATTTAGTTTAATGCTCATCTTTTCTCAGTGAAACATAAGCTCCATGTGAGCAGGCACTAGTGTTTAATTTTGTTCACTTTTCTGTCTCCAGTGCCTAGAACAGTACCGGGTGGTAAGTAGGGGCTGAATGAGTTTGTATTGATGTTGGGTACAGTGGTAGCATCCAATAAATGTTGACTGCCAGTATTTTTACTGTTGTTGTTAATTACCCTTCAAGGACCAGCTGAAATGTGGCTTTTTCTGAACCTTTCCCCAGCCCCTTCTCAGGCTGAATCAAATTACCACCACCTCTGCTCTGTGTTCCCCTTCTCTCTCTGTGCTTAACGTTTGTCATGCTGCGTCAGTGGGGCTTATTCCTATGGGGCAAAGACCAGCCTGTGCTGATTTGTATCTCAGGCACCCTGAGTCCCCAGTTGGCATGCAGCAGGAGCTTAGGAAGAGCTTGCTGTTGGCACTCTGGGGGTGAAGGGACCTCTCTAATCCATCAGGGCCCTAAGTAGAGATCCTGGCTCTGGCATCACTGCCTAATGTTTAACCCCTTCCCAAGGGGTGTCAAGGGAGAGTCTGACAACTACTTAAATGATAGTCTCTAGTGGTATATTTAGAGCATTCTTGAGGAGAAGAGTCCCATAAATGACAGCACCTAGGTGACTTAACTGTTCTACTTATGAGAATTTGGATTTGTGGCTACTCAGGCTCTGAGGACTTGGGGTCATTCAAGCAAGGGAATATGAGTGAGACTCGTGTGTTTGGAGGAGGCCAGGAGAAAGGATGATCTTTACGTGTTTGGGGGAGACCAAGAGAAGGGCTGCAGGAGAAAAGACTTGAACTGGCCTGGAAATGAAGTAGGATGGTAGAGAGCGTGTTGCTCCTGGGGGTGGCAGAAAGAGCAGGAGGGGCCTGTGCCTTAGGAGGCATGGTTAGGTAGGTGGTGTGGGGCTGTGTGAGGGTGGACCCTAAATGCATTTGGTAAGGGGCCACATGGGGGATTTTGATGGGGTGGCATTAGGAATTGAGGGGACAGGGCTGTGGGAAGGAGCTCTGCAGTCATTTTTCTCTTCCAGAGGTGTGGCTGTCTTGTGAGGCCTGCAGAGGCCACACAGAGCCCACGTTCTCAGAGGTCAGCAGGAGCACCCTAAGGGCAGCAGAGTTTGAGCCGAACTAACAAAGTGCAGGGACTAAGAAGTTAGAGGCCTTGGCTGAGGTGCTCAGTCTCTCGGCTTCCCTTTCTTCATCTGCCACCTTTAGCAAGCAAGTCAATCCCTCCTGCCTTGGGTGAGCATTAGCCTCAGGGACTTGAGGAGGGCTGGGCTGTCAGGTGGGAGCCTGGTGGCCACACTGTGGAGAGGACAAGGCTTGACATTGAGTGTCTTAAGGGTTTGAAAGTTGTTTTCTCATTCAGAATTGATTCATCCGGTAAACCAGGGGAGGGTCCTCTTCCTGTGCTCCCACCTGCTTAAGGATGGAGCTCCTGAAATGATCTTGGCTCTGTGGGGCCTTTCCATCTCCTATTCTGCACTCCTAAGCAGAGCCCTGCCCTGGGCCAGGGTTCTCATTTCCCTGCCACCACTGCTGTTCTCTCTGGCCCTGCTGACTGAGAGAGTTCCTGTTAGCTTTCCCCCGACTTTCCTTGCATCTGAGATCAAACCCTGGGCTTAACTGGCCCAGCCAGGGCGACCCTGACGGCATGAACCTACAGTTTCCTTCCTCTTTACTATTGACATCTCCTCCTCAGCCCTATCTACTGGGCTTCTTGGGTTTCCCCATGCTCATTGAAGATGGCTGCATAATATCCTATCCAGGGAGTGTCTTCAATAAGCTATCAGCTTGTTATGGAGCATTTAGATTGCTTGTAATTTTTGCTCTTTCAGCTAATGCTACATTAAACCATCTCTGTGTATTACAGAATCATTTCATTAAGTTGGCATTTGTCTAGCTAATGGCAGTGGCCCAAGATTCGATAGAGAATCAGAATGGCTTTTTTCAAGAAGAATATTGTGAAGATATATTAAAAATTTACTTCAAGTGCAAAGAGCTGCCTTTGTTGGATTTCTCGTGAATGAAGAAGCAGGGTAGCAGTAATGTGAAATTAGATATAAGTGAAAGACTGCACATCTACAAGCAGTTCCAAAGTGTGGAGGGGAGCCAGTCAGCCCTCTGGGAGAGCAGGCTACCTGCATGAATGGAGGAGTTCTGTACCCCTACATTTGATGCTTTGATTAAAGCAGTAGCAAAATAAAATAAAACAGTGATCTCTTCTTAAGGACATTTTTAGAAATGCCTTAAAATAAGCAAATAAGAAAAGTAAATCATACTTCTGAGGAAAAATATGTCTCCTTGAGTAAGAGTGAGCTCGCAGGAAAGTTGCTGTTAGGGTGGAAGCAGGTTGCAAATTTGCTCTAAGGATTTGTTTTTTTATTGGCCATTAGGAAATTGAATGAAATTGACAGACATCCTCTGGGTCCCCAGCACTGTTCTGGGCCTGAGATCTGTTTTGCCTTTGGAGTGATAGGGAAGGCTTGCTGATTTGTTGTTTTTGTTGTTTTAGTCTTTAGTTATTCATTGTGTAGACCCAGGCTCTAGCTGTGCATTTCTGTTTAATCTCGCAACTGTTTACTGAGTTTTTACACTGTACTAAGGTGTAGGGAATAAAGATTTGAAAAATTTCTGAGATTTCAGAAAGAACCTCACTCTCTCTTGTTTCCGAGGAACTCATGGCTTGGGAATGAAAGGGTAAAACAAGTTTAAAACTGACGATTGATTGATCAAGAGAGGTTAAGAAGAGGGCCCTGGGAGAAGTCAGCCCCTTCTTGTTAGAGAAGAGGGGATTCCGTCTCAGTGGGGTATAGGCCCTAGGGCAGGGTTGGGGAACTGAGAAAGCTTTCATGGAGGTGGTTCCTTTTGTCACCTTGAAGGACAGGCTGAAATGGAGGCTGTACACTCCCAGCAAAGGGGAAAGGCCTGAACAGAGAAGATGGAGGTGGAAGGACATGGGGCTCTTTGGGGTTTGGCTAAAGTATTGGCATGTGTAATAATGGTTATAATGTGGAAACGACACTATGGAATGTATCAGGGCCAGGCATGGTGCTAAGGGCTTCATATGTATTGACTCATTTAATCCACACATGACCTAAGGAGGTACCGTCGCTGTCTCCAATTCACAGATAGGAAACTAAGACATGTAGCAACTAATAATGCCCAGATCACACTGCAGTGCACCCAAGAGTAGACCAAGTCCATCTGGCTTCAGACTGTGCCTCTGACCACACAGCTGTCCTGCCTCAGATGTGGGGGAAGCACAGGCACTAGACCCAGAAAAGTGGGTGGGTGCCACTTGTTTAGAGGCTGGATTGCCGTATGCTCAGGGCCACGGAGGTGGAAAAGGGGCCAGACGTGGAGGTGAGAGGGATTGGGGAGGTAAAGGAGGTCAGAGCCTTGAGGGGCCACAGGAGGAGAATCTCAAGGAGAGATCTGTCAGCAAGGCCTAGGGCTGCAGAGAGTTCTAGGGAGTGAGACCTGAGAGCAGGTCTGGGCCAAAGCACTGAGGCGGGAGGCAGTAGGATGGCGGGCACCAGAGCTGCTGCAGGGCCTCTCCTGCCTGCTGGTGCTGCTGCTGCTCTGGAAGGAACGTAGTCACTGGGTATCACTGTCCTTGTCCTCGTCTGCAGAAAGATGCGAGTGTGACAGAGGGGGCAGGTGAGAGCTGACAATGCTTAGTTGGCACACCCGGTGGCTTTTCTGCAGCCTAATGATTTTTGAAAACGGTTTGCTATGCTGAGGCACAAGTGTGACTTTCCCCATCTGAATGCTCTGCGATCGCTATTTTCCCTGGAAAATTGGGCCCATGTGGGCCATGTGTGTGCTTTATTTGAGTTCCATTTTTATAGCCTTATTACCTTGTCCCCACGATGCAAGAGCTTTGCTGTGAAAATTGTTTCTTAAAAGGCACAAAGTGATCTCTCATCGTCTGGGTGGTGCTCGCTCCCCAGCAGCGCTTTCCTGCAGACTCTGCACACACTTGTCATCACCCCTACCCCCACTTGTCATGTTCTTCTGATGGTTGGCAGTTTACTGAGAACTTTTAGGCAGCTCTTGGAGCTCACTACCCAGGTGTTTGCCACAGTTTCTTCAGGGAGAGTTTGTGCATGTAAATATTCCTTCAGCCCTTTCCTTTCCAAAATGTCACCCTGCCAGCGACCATGCTAGAGCCTAAAACCCAGCCTTGTCCCCTGGCCTTGAATTGATAACAGGGTCAGTAGCCTGAGCTGTTACCAGCCACCAGGTAAAAGGGTTTATGTTTATGACCTTAATTATTCCCAGTCCCTCTGAGGGAGGTGCCATTACTTCCCCATTTTACAGATAAAGAAAATGAAACTTAGAAGGATAGAGTCACTTGCTCCAGATGACATAGCTGGGAAATGGCAGAGCTGGGCCTCAACCAGGCCTTCCTAACCTTGGAGTCCACTATTCATTCATTCATTCAGCAATAAGTGGTTGTCTACAACATGCTGGGCACTGTTCTAGACCAGGATATACAGCAAAGGAAAAAAGTAATAATAAGTTAAGTAGATAGTATAATAATGCTAGTGAGGACTATGGAGAAAAATAATGCAAGGAGGCTAGCTAACAAGTGCAGGGAGGATTTCCAGTAGAGTGGTCCAAGAAGGCCTCTTTGAGAAGGAGACCAGGTTGTTATATTACCACCAAATCTCACTGTAGCAACACAATAAAACTGCATTTCTTGTACAGAAAAATTCCATGGTGGCTGACCTCGTTAGCAGGCATCCTTTCCTACGGTCATGGAGGGACCCTGCTGGTCTCTCCATGCTCTGCCTTCCTTAGGGCCCTCACTTCCTCTGCATTAGGCTGGAGCATGAAGGTTCTATGAGGACATTTTTTGGTGGGCTGGTATGGAAGAGGCATGTGCCCCTCCGGATGGTCAGAACCCAATTATGTGTCCACCCCTACCTGCAAGTGAAGTCCCGCCAGGTGCCCACAAGGCAGAGGAAAGGGATCCTGATGAACTCAGAGCCAGCATAACACACTATGGTGAATGAGGTGGAGTGAGCTGTGTGTTTAGCTGGAGGAAGAGGATTTTTTGTAAAGGAAACAGCAAAACAAAGGTTGCCAACATGGCGGGAGTGGAGTGACAGGAGAGGAGCTGGGTGAGAGATGGTGAGGATGGGGTGGCCAGTGGGGCCAGGCCATTGGGGTCACTGCAAGGACTTGGTTACCTGGCGAATGATTAGTGGAGCCAGGAACATTTCAGGGTTTTGAAAGAAGAATGACAGGTTCTAAGTTATGTTTTAAAAAGATCATTTTGGGGCAGTGCCTGTGGCTCAAAGGTGTAGGGTACCGGCCCCATATGCTGAAGGTGGCGGGTTCGAACCCAGCCCTGGCCAAAAATTGCAAAAAACCAACCAAACAAACAAAAAAGATCATTCTGGCTGCTGCGTAGAGAGTGGACTGAATGGGCAAGGAGGACATGGGGAGAGAGGTGGCTGGCTGGTGCATTTGTCTGGGTAAGTGGTGGGAGGTGCTGGTCCGAGCAGTGGTGGTAGAAATGGTAAGAAGCAGGCGGATTGGGATCTCGTCTGAAGGAGTGATTCAGCAGGTTTTGCTGTGGGGTCAGTGGTGAGGTGTGAGTGAGAGGACTCAAGGTCATTCTGAGGCTTTGGCTTTTGCCTAATGCATTTTGGTTTCACTTTCTACCCTGAGGGGAGAAGAGGGGAAATTTTTTGGACAACGGTATCTGAATGTCCTCTGGGCTGTGTCTTATGTGGCGTGGCCTCTTCTGCCCCACAGTTCTTGCTTTGGTACAGACAGGCAGTGCTCATTCATGACTAAGCCTCCAGACAGAGGGAAGGCACTCTTTCTTCCTAGCACATAGATAGCATGGACATAGCATGGGCGGTGAGGCAGCACAGCAGGGGTCTCCCGTCACCATCTGGGGTCTTTGGGCCAAGCCTGGGGACCCTTTCAGGTGATGTGGGAGGGACCCAGCATGCCCTCTGAGGGCAGGGGGCCATTTCCAATCTGTGCTGCCCACAGGCACTGGTGAAGTCCTGGCTGGAGGGTAATAACATACGTGTGTTTGGGAGTGGGAGTGCCAAGGCAGAAACTGGAGATGGACTTGTTAATAGACTGTGATCTCATTAGAAGCATAAAGGGGAAGATAGTCCATCCCAAAGAGGGTAGGATGTGATCTGTGACCGCAAATACTGCATACCTACTAGGTGATGGGTTCTGGCTGGGCATTTTGATTTCACAGGAAAGCAACACAAATACATGGCCCTGCCCTCATGGCACAAACGGACTGCTGCTATGTAAAACCCAGGGGTGTGCATTCTGGGCAGAGCAAACGGTGCAGGCAAAGTCACAAGCAGCGGCGTGCGAGGCTTGTGGGGACCCCGGCTAGCTGAGGCCTGAGTAGGTAGTTACTGGCTCCATAATAGGATGGGTGCCGGAGGGGTGCACAAAAGGCAGATCTTCTGGAATGGGAGCTGATCTGCTAGTGGTCTGGCTGACTCCGTGCATTCTGTCCTTTGTTGGCATCAGTCTTCCCTCCTGCAGACAGGCTGCCCTCCCCGTGTGGGGACACAGCTGCAGACAGCCTCAGGGAACAATCCCAGGGACAGGGGAGCTGCTTTCTCTGCATCTGTGCCTTGGTTCTAGAGAAAGGTTCTGACTGATCTGCCTTGGTTGATGTGTGTATCCTTTGGACCCATCCCTGTGGCCAGGTAGTGGAGTTCCCTAATCTGGGCTGGATTGTGTGCCTACCCCTGCTGGGGCAAGTAGAATCTTTTAAAGAAGAAGGCAGAAGAAAGGCATCCGCTGGGGAGTTAATAAAGACTGTTTACCATGGCTTCCTGGGAGAGGGTTTGAGGAATGCATAGTATGGTGATGAAGGAACTCTTTGTTGTGTTTTAAGCAGGGGACTTGATCAAAGTTAGGTTTAGTAAAATCATTCTGGTTGCTGTGTGGGGTTGTGGTTGGAAATGTGTGACTAGAAGTGGCACAGTTGGAGCTAGAGTCCTGAGGTCTTGTGTCTGTGCTGTGCCTCCAGCCCCAGCACTGTGAGACAGGGATGGAGTCTGAGACGGACTTTGGTGGCCAGGCAGAGGCACGGAGAAGAGGGGCTTACCAAGGACTCCCCCGGCACCCTAAGGGAGTAGATGGCTAGTCTCTGGAAAGCCAGCCTTACCTTTGGAAATGAGTTACTAAGTGGCCAGACTAGACATACCTTGTTGCTGCTCGAGAAATGTGTGTCATTGGCTTCTTGTGGTACCCTGAAAAGGGAACTGATTGCATTTCTCTCCTTTTAAAAACATTCTTTTTTTGGAGAAATCGTAATAGGCAACATAGTGAGAACTGCCAGTGGAGAGATGGGTGGAGGAAAAGAGGCAAACGTTTGCCCTTGCCTGCTGGTCTGTGTCGGGAGCTTCTGTCCCTTTGGCACTGTCCTTGCTGGTAGGCCTTGACGGGATCTCAGGAAAGAATGACATGGGTTGATTCATGCTGCCCCGCATTTCCTCCTCTTTTGGGAATGGACTGTAGGTGAGGTAGGAGTGACTTGAGGAGTAGCAGCAGAGAAGCAGGGGACCAATTAGGAGCTAGCACAACAGTCTAGGATGTTATGGTGGTGTTGAGAAATGGTCACATTCTTAATTCATTAGAAGGTGAAAGCCGGTTTTGATGAGGATTGGCTGTGGAATGAGAGAAAAAGAGCAGACAAGAATGTCTCATCCGGCCAAGGCAGCTAGAAGATTGTTGTCTTAAACTGCAGTGGGTAAGACAGTAGGAGGAGCAGTTCTGGGGGAGTGCAGGGGTTTGTGCTGGATGTGTTAGGTCCGGCGTGCGTTACGCAGAGCTCCCCTCTGCTTGATGTCTTGCTTGACCTAGGCTGTTGGATGTAATAGTCAGAAGCTCAGAGGAGAGGTTCAGGCTTGGAGAAAAATCTGGCCATGATCAGCATAGAGAGGAGAGCACCAAGGGAGTGACAGAGAAGAGAAGAGTATGAGGGCTGAGCTGACCTAAGAGACCAGGAGATGAGGGAGAATAAGCAAAGGGAAAGAGCAGCCGATAGGGTGGGTGGAAGACCCAGAGAGGGTGCTGTCCTGGAAGCCAAGTACTGGGAGTAGTCAAGAGGGACCGATTCACTGGTGTCCCAGCTGTGGGATGGGGCCCACGTCTTGGCCAATGGAGGACTGCCAGATGCACACTGTTGGACCTAAGCTTTGTCTTGCAAATAAGTCACAGTTCCTGACCTAAAGAGGAATGTAATTATGCAAAACAAACAAACAAACAACAACAAAAAAAAAACACAACCATTTAAGATTGATTGGAATAAATTTGAGAAAAATGTGAAGTTAGTACCATGGGAGTCCAGAAGGAAGGGACAGTACTTCTCTCTGGCTTTTGTGAGCTGGATTGAATCAGATTCATTCATTCATTTATTCATTCATTCTACAAAAACTTACTGAGTGCCAGGGGCTGGAGGGAGATGGGAAGAGGGAGTTATTGTTTAATGGGTCTGGAGTTTTAGTTTTGCAGAAAAAGAGTTTTGGAGGTCGATATTGGTATAATGGTTGCACAACAGCATGAACGTGCTCGGTATTACTGAACTGGACACTTAAAGTGGTTAAGATTATAGATTTTGTTACATGTATTTTACCACAATTTTTTTTTTTTTACCACAATTTTTAAAAATGGAAGGAAAAATAGCACTTGTGGCCTTTCTGTGAACTTGGTCTGGGATGTTGGATGACACTTTGGTGGATAATGTGGAAAGATGTGGAAGAAGACATCCCACCGTGAGGGGAGTGTGTCCTTGGGGTCTGGGTGGTAGGGCCCATGACGGAAACCATGTAGATCATGGCTGCAGCGTCAGGTTAGGCCAGTTGGTGCAGGCCTGGCATCCTGGCTGCAGAGTTGGACTTGCCTTTCTTAGATTCTAGGAGCCTCTGAAGGTTTCTGCCCAGGGCAGTGTCATTCCAAAGGCGTGCATTTTGATTAATCTCATTAATCCTTCCTGCTAAATCACTGCCTATTAAAAGCAGTAGGATTGAGGCATGCATTTCTATGGGGAAAATTGTGACCTAGCAGAATTTTGGGTCCCTAGATGTATGTTAAAGAACTGAGTAAGTTGTTTTTCCGTCCATTTTACAAATATTTATTGAG
Organism: Otolemur garnettii; assembly: GCF_000181295.1. Lineage (NCBI taxonomy): Eukaryota > Metazoa > Chordata > Mammalia > Primates > Galagidae > Otolemur > Otolemur garnettii. The sequence goes on from NW_003852396.1 coordinate 42,371,588, forward strand.
GATGGTTTAAATGCCCATAGTGCTCTAGGCAGTGGGGATGAGGGATGGAGTGAATTAACAGTCTTCTCTTGAAAAGCCTAAAGTGTAGAGGACTGTCCCTTCCTCCTAAACAAGAATTGTACCATGATGTGCCATGTGTTACTACAGACATGTCAGTAGAGTTCCATGGGAGCTGAGAGAAAGGGGTACTTGGTCTGCCTGGGATACTGCGGAGACTTCCAGGGAAAGATTATCCAATGGATGTGTAGGAGAAGCCAGGGTTTTCTAGGCAAAGAAGTAGAGGTGGGCATCCAGGAGGTGGTAAATCATAAGTTGTTGGATGCTATGAATTTAAAGAAAATGTATAAATATTCTCTTTTAAAGCTAAACTTTTATTTCATTGGCTTTTAGGTGGTGCTGGCTAGAGTGTATACTTTGGACCCAAGCTTAATTTTTCAAATGTGGAATCCTAAGCCTTCATTGGTAAGTTTGTTCAAAGCTTTCTTACCCAATTATGAGCGTGAGAACTCATATTTGGAATGAAGGACGAGGTGGTTGTCACTGGCAGGTGTTCTATGCGGGTTCTGAAGGCTCGGCCCTAGAGAAGCCTGTTGTACAGGCTGAAGGGATACGCAGGAGAAGCGAGACCTCACTGCAGGTTTCTGTGGCAGATGCAGAGAGGGAGGCCAGAGGAGAGGATGGCTGCAGCTGGCCTCGTGGAAAGGTAGAGCTTTACCTGTGTCTTGAAGGAAAAGGTAAATTGGAAAAAGTCCAGGGAAGAGTAAAATAAGAGAACATGGGCTCTTATTTTTTTTAACACCTTTTATCCATGTCCAGGGCTCGAGAACATGGATAAAAGGTGTTAAAAAAAATAGACTCAGATCCACAGAAGCAAAAGTTTCATCCAAAAGAGTCCTGGGCAAGAACTTTGGCAGGATCTGCTGGTGTCTCATTATTCTAGTCCGGAGTCAGCAAACTTTCTCTGTAAAGGACAGATGCTAAATATTTTTGGCTTCCTAGGCCATGGGGCCTCTGTCACAGCTACACTACTCTGCTGTGATAGTGAGGGGCAGCCATGGATAATACGGGAATGAATGGGCATGGCTGTGTTCCAGGACAGCTTTATTTACAGAAGCAGGTGGTGGGCTGGGTTTGGCCTGTGGGCTGTAGTGGGCAACTCCTTTTCTAGACCCTGAATGCTGGGCGAAAGAAAGCACTTAGACCAGTGGTTCTCAACCTGTGGGTCGCAACCCACAGGAACGGGGGCTGTGGAGTTAGGAAGGTTGAGAACTACTGACTTAGACTGTAGCCTGAAGGCAGTGGGACGCCATTGAAGTTATTTTTGGGAAAGAAGTGAAATGGTAGAAGTGATGTTTGCATTTTAGGGACATTCAGGAACATTCATCTGATAGCTGAACAGGAGGCCTGGGGCCTTGTTAGAAGGTGGCAGCAACTATCCAGGCCCAGGGACATGGGGGAAATGGAAGCAAAGATAGTAGGGGAGATTCTGCAAAGGGAAAACCAAGAGGATCTCAGCCTTCTTAGACAAAGAAGGTAAAAATTTAAACTTGGTGATTCACAGAAATGTGGATGCTGGGGTGGAGGGGGTGGTTGCTGCATCTAGTTTGAGATGACAGTGGTCCATCTCTAGGAAATGTCCAGCAGACAATCGGAAATGCAAGGTTGAAGCCTGGGCTGAGAAGATAAAGTCTGGAGAGTAGAATGGAAGCCATGGATTAAATTAGTTCTCCCCAGGATAAACAGAGGGCTGAGCCTTAGGGAATGTGCTTAACTTTGGAGTGAGAGGGAGAAGGTGACAGAGCCCCAGGAAGGGAAGAGGATGGCGCAGCATAGACCAGAGAGAAGGGCTGGGAAGGAAGGCTGCTGAGCTTGTGACAGGTCTTTACAGGTGGCCATGAGAGTGGAAGGGAAGAGGAAGTGGAGTTCATAAGGTCAGACATAAAGGAGGGCTAAAGAATGGTGATGCTACTGAAATAGACCACTGATAGAGAGCTTGGAGTAAAAGACGGGAGACGCCTAGGATACAGGTACTTGCTTGTCAGAATAACCTTTTCTTTAGCTTAAAGCGGGCAGAGCATGCTGTGACCAGTTCTTATTTCCTCCTTTGAGCCAAGCTGTGTTTGGGAGTTTTTGTGTACATGGGGCTTGTGATTGTGTACTTATACTCCCTTCAAGGTGTGGTGTTCATAACTCTGCCACAGCCTGCACCATGGAATCCAGCCCATGTTTGGACTTTTGCCATGAAACAAGATGTGATCTGTTGGGGAAATACTTGCATTTGTATAAGTTGGCAAAGAAAATGGAGTGGACCAAAATTGAAATAAAACTTACTGTTGCAGAGTCTGTACAAGTATGGGAAATTTGAGACCATTCCATGAGGCATTCAACTGCATACCAACTTGTGCTCTGAGTATTTTCAGTGTACCTTCTTTGGTTTGAATTCTAGGTTTTTTACTTGATTTGCATGAATGTAGCAGTTAAAGAAGTACAGTAGAACCTCTGTAAGTTGACCACCCAAGGGACTGTGACAAACTGGTCAACATATGGAGGTGGTCAACATAAGGAACTAGGCTACTGCACTGATACATACGTGGTGTGCATGTCCAGTCTATGAATATCAGGTCAACTTAAGGAGGTGGTCGGTGTAGGGAGATGGTCGACTATGGGGGTAAATGCATCAGGTGTAACTGCTTTAGAGCCATGAGTTACTGCACACTCATTATGGTACCAACTACAGTTCAGAGTACTCAATATGTATCATCTCATTTCATCTTTGCAATGACCTATGATGGGGGAATTAATATTCCCATTTCAGCCGTAAGGAATTCAAGTCATAAAGAGGTTAAATAACCTGCCCATAGTAAAGGGTTTTGAACCCAGGTCTTTATGACCTTGGATTATGCTGACCATGGCTTCCTTCTGCTTCAGACTCTCCAAGATCTCCTCCCTGAAAGCTAAGCCCTTTCAGGAAGCCTGTGGTCTTTTCATCATCTGGCCCTTGGCTACGTTCCATATTTTCCTTCTTCCCCTAACTGACATTTCTAATATCAGCTCTTCACCAAGAGCCGTCACCTCTTGGTTCCTCTACTGGCCTTCTCTTGGGCATGACCTGGGCCCTGCTCCCTACCTGAGGAATTCAGCTCCAGTTTCCCTTTACTCTTCTTTCCACACTCCACACCCCTCTATGACCTAGAAGTGACCTTCCTCCTGGCTCGCAGAGCACCCTGCATGTCTCTCTCTCCCAAAGCACTTGCCAGTGTAACTGTGGATTTACTTATCTGTTATACTCAGTAAGTTGAGCTCCTTAAGGGTGGAGACCACATACACACTCACACATACACACACACACACATGCGCGCGGGCACAATCTCTGTTCCCAGTGCCAGCTCAATACACCTGGCTCAGGAAGTATTTGTTGAAAGAGTGAGGGTAGCAAAGTCTGTTTGTGCAGCCAAACACCAGATTTATAACTTGATCACATGTACTTGAAATTGGTGGTTTATTGGCTGTTGAGTTTGCTGGGGCCACTGTCTTTCACCTTTCCATGTGGGACAGGTTGTGTTGGATTTGTGTTGGCTACCTGCTGTGTCTTCCAGCACACTGAGACCTCAAAAACATCTCTTCTCTATATCCTTTGCCCCTAACTTTTTATTTTTTTTGTTCTTGTTGATGAAGTAATAATAGATATTCAAAGTGAAAAATAATCCTTAGGAATGAGATCCACCCAGCTTGGCCCTGGATGAATCCCAAATTTCCTAGAATTAGTTGAAATATTGTCTCTCGCCGATCACTATCTGACAACCTTTCCCACTCTGTCCTTCCGAGAATGCTTGTCTGGCTGGCGGATTAATGTACCTAGTGGTCCTTTGTGGAGGTGCCCAAGAGCATCTTCATCTCCATTGGGAATCTTGTAAAGTCCTCAGTGAACACCATGGAGCAGCACAAGTAGGAAGAGGCTCTGACCCAGGGGATCCCAGGCCTGCATTCCCCATGGGAGCTAGCACTGTGCACCTAGTCGACAGAGAGCATAGTCCCATGTATTCATCTGGGGCCTTCAGCTAGATGCTTGTGTCGTCTTCACTTTCTACTCTGCCATGGAACTGGGTAGTTATACCAAGGATGAAGCTCATATTTGGGGGCTCACAGTAAACTGGGAAAGCTTCCCAGGAGAGAGCCATTCTGAGAACAGGGGTGTCCTTCTGACCAGGGTGCCCCAGTAGGCTCTGGGAACTGTTCTCCTTGCCTAGACAGTCTGCCTTTTCTGTCAGGGATGTACCGTAAGCTGTCCTCTTTGCATGGAATGCCTTTCCTTCTGGTCTGCCTAGTCCATGCCTGTTCACTCTTCAGACCTCAGCTCATTCACCGGCCTCTTCCTGGAAGACTTCCCTGACCGTATCACCTTAGTTTTTATCGCCACCATTCTTATCACCATCCTCTTCTGCTTAGTGACTGCTCACTATGATCCAGCTTGGTGGGTAATTCCTTTGTATTAGGGCTGACCTAAGTGCTTATTATCCCAAAGATGCCATGTGCGGATACTGAAGCTGAGTGTGTGTCGGAGCAGGGGTTTGTGGTCTGGCCCTCCTTCCACACTCACCGGTCCTGCTGCTACACGTCCTGGCAGCCTGTCCTTCTGCTCATTTGCAGCCCTTGTCACACAGAGTGCACTTGACATTTGTGTGGTCACTTGACTAATGGACGTTTGCTCCCCCACTGGGAAGCCCCTGTGAGCACTGGGATGGCAGGGGTACCTAAGACTCTAGGCAGCAGCTCAGCATGGAGTGGACCGACAGCCCACAGGACTGCCTACTTGCCCGCTGCTTCTCCTGTCCTTTGTGTCACATGAGACTGGGCTGTGAGCACAGAAGAGGCAGCAATAGTATTGTGTGTCTCCTCAACTTTTGGGGAACTGAAACATGCATCCCTGCCTCAGGCCAGTGGTCAGAGGGGCAGGGAACGTCTCTTGTTCTTTGTGCCACAGGAGATAGCTGAAGATGGGTTAATCTGGGTGGAGGCCATCACTTTTAGCCGAAGATGGGATGAACCTGGGCAGAGGCTGTGAAATTGTCTTGGACCAAGATGGGATTATAGCTTTTAACATTTAAAAGCTCTGTGCTTCTCAATTGTAAGAGGAACTTTACCTAACAAATGCAATCAGTGTAACCTGGTTTCTTGTACCCTCAATGAATCCCCAACAATAAAAAAAAAGCTCTATTCTTCTGCTCAGAGGCTGAACTTTGGATTTTGAGACCATTGTCTGCCATTTTCCTCCTTTGCTGGCAAAGTAATAAACTTCTCTTTCCTTGTCCTCAAACTGCTTGTCCTTCTATTTCTGATGTGGCCTTGGGGGACAAATGCCAAACTTTGGGTAGCACTGGCTGCTTGCATGGGTTTGGCCTTCACTCTCGCCTCCCATTTCTGCGTCAGAGCCCTTGGTGCTGAGGAAGCATCCTTGCCTTGGCAAGGTCTATTTTTTCTGTCCACTTCCCATTTCCCTCCCCCCCCCCCTTACAGCCCCTTCCTTCCTTCTATAAGGAAAGGACCCCTTTCGCCTTGCAGGGCCCATCCCCTGGCCTTGTGGACCTGCACACTATCTGAGGATGACTGACCACAGCAGGTCATGATGATCTGTGTGTTCCAGCCTGTGGTTTGTGTGGTGGGGCAGTACCTTGTACAGTCAGAGCTCAGGACTCTGCAGAAGGGGTGGGGGTGAACTAGAAGTTGTTACCTTGGGAGCAGCTCTTCTCTGATGCAGTTTCTGTATGTGTGTGTTTTCTTACATGATGTTTTTACTTGCATCATTTATCGCCCTGCTATAGCTCCCTCTCTCTGGTATCTAATGTGGGGCTTTGCATACTAGCTATATCACAGCTCTTGGCTCAGTGCATATTTCCTCCCCTCCCAGTCTGAAGGCGCCATCCTTGTCCCCCAACTCTCACTTTGATACCTCCGCAGCCACTTCACAGGGTTGTTGTGACTACAAGACCCTCTTCCTAGACCTCACATAGCAATGCTATGAAAACCCTGTCTACACTTGCCAGCTGGGCAGGGAGCTGGGCAACAAGGGAAGCCTGGTCCCCCCGGCACCTCACCAGGCCTCCAGGGCTCTCTAAGCCTGGACTGGCTGAGCTCCAAGTGAGTCAGATCATTTTTGATTGGGAAAAATAAAAATTTTAAAATGGCTTCTGACCAAGTGGGGAAGTGGACATAGGAGGAGGGGAGGAGGAATTAGCTATACCTAAGGTACATTTACCAACAGCACACTGAGGTGGGCTTAAAGGGCAGATGGCCTTCAGGACACCTCCTTCAGAGGATCGTTGGCACACTGGTCACAGGTTCTGGAGCAGACCTGCCCTGAAGTGTCAGCTCTGTCTCTGTTTAGTGGTGGGCTTAAGACCCACAAATCCACCGAGCTCAGTTTCCTTATCTTCAAAATGAGATTGTGAGAATCAGAATACCTGGGTTCTTGTGTGGGTGCAGTGAAAATGTGCTTAGTATGTTTATGTAGAAAACACCAAATATCTGTCTTCTCTTATCATGGTTGTTGTTTTTAAAAGTACTATTGTTAATAATACTCTAAGAAGACTTTGGACAGATGCATAGTTAAAGACCATCATGAGTAAGTGACCTAGTGGATAAGAAAGGTACTTTGTGAATTGCCTGTTAGGCCCAGATATTGTTATTGGCACAAGTATACCTGTTGTTTTTTCTTTGGAAAAAAATGACTAAGTACAATTTTATGTTACATCTAAGTTTTTGGTTGTTTTTGTTTTTTTGTTTTGGGGGAGGTTTGTCAGGCCTTTGATTGGACACTTGCCCGGTGGCAGTGTGATCCACATTGGTGATCCTGGGTGTCAAATGCCTGGACAGTACCTGGCAGAGAGGAGTGTTTTAGTGAGTTACTATTATTTATTTCTATTTTTACTTTTTTTCCCTTTAAAGATAGGGTCTTGCTGTGTGCCCCAGACTGGAGTGCAGTGATGTGACCATATGTTGCTCACTGTAGCCTCTAAACTTCTGGATGAGCAGTCTTCTTGTCTCAGCCTCCAAAGTAGCTAAGACTATAGATGCATGCCACTACCTATGGTTGGCTAATTCTTTTTTTTTTTTTTTTTTGAGACAGAGCTTCAAACTTTTGCCCTGGGTAGAGTGCTATGGCATCACAGCTCACAGCAATCTCCAACTCCAGGGCTCAAGCGAGTCTCCTGCCTCCGCCTCCCAAGTAGCTGGGACTACAGGCGCCTGCCACAAAACCCAGCTATTTTTTGGTTGCAGCCATCATTGTTGTTTGGCGGGCCTGGGCTGGATTTGAACCCACCAGCTCAGGTGTATGTGGCTGGCGCCTTAGCTGTGTGAGCCACAGGCGCCAAGCTGGTTGGCTAATTCTTAAGAAATTTTTTGTAGAGACAGGGTAGGGAAGGGAGAGGGGTGGTTCTCACTCTGTTGCCCAGGCTGGTCTTGAGCTCCTGGCCTGGAGTGATCCTCCCGCCTGGCCTTCCAAACCTTGGGAGGACAGGTTGCTATTATTTAAAATTATTATGGTAAACATCTAATACATAGTAGGAAGTTCTTACAGCTTCATTGACAGTAAATCATGGGCAATACTTTGAATTATTCTCTATTGTGGATCTAAGGACTTCTCACTCTTAATATAGCTAAATAAATGTGATCAATTCAGAATTTGATACAGAGAGCTATTATTGTCATCACAAGTATGTTAGAAATATTCTCTGAATAATAACTGCTTGACCCTTTTGCTTCTTATCTCCATTCTGTATCATTTCCCTATCTCCTACCATCTTTCTAGAAATAAAATTGAACAGAATTAGACATTTTAAAAAGTGTAGATACTTTCAGCTGAGGTTAAAAACTCCCTACTCCCTGGCAGCATCTGGACTGCACATGTATTTTATTCAGCACTCACAGTGTTTTAAAATATTTCAGTTAGTGGCTAACTTTTAAAAATTGGTAATTTTATATTAAAATCCAGGTTTCTAGGTCTTCATGAAAAATCAAATGTCTGGCAGCGCTGGGCCCATCTTTTTCTCGGCAGTGCTGAAGAGTGGTGGTCTCTCTCCGGCAATGTTGCATCTTCAGTCTGCCCCAGCCTCTTTGTATCTTTCCCCAGCCTGCCCAGCCGCAGTAGGTAGTTGAGTTGGTAATCCCTGCTAAACATAGTGAGTGCCCCTTAGATACTGGGCTTCAATTTTGAGTTGTTTTCTAGCAACTTTGACCATAACTAGGAAGGATATATTACTTGCAAGGTTATCATTCTTGTGATAACCCAAGTGGCTGTTTTGGATGCAGCAGGGTCACCTTCTCTCCTTGTAAGATTTCCATGTAAGCTGTTTTTTAAAAAAGTCTTAAAAAGGCTTATACATCAACTTGAAAGGTTAGCTAGCTAATGCTGGATATAAATTTTGATAGCCACTATTTAAAAGAGGCTGCAAACAAGTGAATGGCTTTAAGACATTTAGTCTTTTTTATTAGATTTCTCATTAAAATAGTTGTAGTTTGGCAGAATCTTTGTTGAAATAGGTGCAGGGTTGAGATTCTCAGTACTTGAGACCGTCATCTTCTGCGGCTTTCTTGGCTGTGATGGAGAAGGCCCAGCACTTGGCCACTTGCAGAGGTAGGCAGGACATTCAGCAGCCCATGGTGGTTGCCCTTTCGGGGTCTTTGAAAACACCCAAGTTTTAAGAAATTATTATTGTTCTATAGGCCTTTAAAAACTGTTTTTAGTTTTTGTTGTTATGAAAAGTAGTACATATTTGTGATAAATTCAAACAAGACTGAAGTGTGTGAAGTAAGCAGAAAAGTCTTCTGTGACCCCCCCTCCAACCATTCAAAGATAACCACTTTTGAGTCCTTCACTTATACTCCTGGACTTTTGCATTGCTTGTGTTCCCCCACCCCTACCTACCCTTTGCCCTCCACCCCCCCTACCCTTT